>NW_028143651.1:0-59062 GCF_977018435.1 Lepisma saccharinum
TACGCTGCACTATATTTAATAAGATGGCATTAATATTAAATGCATCCAAATATGGCGCTTTATTGTATTAATACTAAGACAATGAATAAGTAAGTGGCTGAAAACCATTATCATGAAGTACGTCATATGTCACATGCTTATACATTTTATCCAACCCTTCATAGACTTTAATGATATCTCTCTTCACACTTTTACTTCTCACGATATCCGCGATATACAAATTATAAATCCCTATGGAAATTAGGCGAGATATTTCAAGTATACATTAACGGCAATGCATGTAGTAACAAGTTTTCTACACCTGCATGCGTGAGCGCCTGTGAGTGTATGTGCATATATATATACATATGTATGTATGCATGCATAGCAGTGGCGGCGATTAGGTGGGGCGAGGTGGGTCAATTGCCCCCCCCCCCTGTTTTTGCCATTTTTGCTCCTGCACTATGCTAAACGTATCTACGAGGGAAATAAAGCTGTCTTAGCTCCCCTAGTTTTAGAACCTTGCCCCCTAGTTATGGAACCCAATCTCCGCCACTGATGCATAGTACGGGACCGGTAGAAAAAGCTGACGGTTTTGAAATGTGCTTATAAAGAGCACAATTAATGTAATGCAAGGTTTAATAATCAAAATTGCTTAAAAAATAATTGCCCTTTTCAGTGCTTACATTAATTTTTCTTTGTTTTGTGTCCGATAAATGATCAATAATGATCTCCATTCCTTACACATTCATGTAGCCTTGCCTTTAAGTTGGACGTCGCCCTCACGAGCATTTCATTCGGAATTGCCAAACTTGAGATCACCAGTTGTGTGAGGTCTTTCAACATACACGTTTGATTTGAGGTAGCCCCAGAAGTAGTTGTATTGGCTATATAACCAGCTCGATAAAGTATGAACCCCCCTCGAGCAGATTTGGCTACACTTAAAACAAGCTCAACATGCCCATATGAGGTTTTTGCTCAAGTGTGGAACCCTGTCTAATCCAAGATTTTTGTAAAAATGCCCTCGGGAATTTTCCGAGAAAGTATGAACCCCCTCAGATTGATTTGCCCACACTTATAAAAGGCACTTCTGTGAGATTGTTGTCCATAAATTTGTTAAAAATATGCCCCTCTTGATATTTTTTTGGCCACACTTAAAACTAGGCCAAGATACACCCACCTACACACATATATACACATACATACACACACATACGTGCATATGCTACCTTGTGGGGACTCTGTTAGTGCACATACACTGTGGGGACCGGGGTAAAGCACAGTCGTAGTCTGATGTGTTTCTTGAAATTATGTGACAAATAACACAGTAAAACTATAAACTCCCGAAAATTAGAGGTAACCTACATTGTGAGCAAATTATACAAGAAAAACGTTTCCTATCCTTGTGGGGACACCAGTACCCACAAGGCCTGTGAAATCAGGTGGCCTCGGGTCCCCACAAGGTCCATTAGATTCATGAAAATTTGCACATACACTCCATACACACGATTGATTCTGTACAGACGCTGTGGGGACCGATGTGTAAATAAGTTTGAAAATGCTACCTTGTTGGTACTTCACAATAAAAGATAGAAAATACTTTTAGTCGGTGTGGATTTTTGCAGTTTTTGTCGGATATGATATTTTTCACAAACAAAATCGTAAATACTTGTCCTGCAGAGAATAAACCACTAGAAAAGAGAAACAGATATTACATGAAATAGGAGATATTTAACGGACACAAGAGCAGTGATAAAATTATTTGGATGAAATTAAATGACTGATAAAGAAAGTTACGAAAATAATTATAATAACGAGTGTTGTGCTATTTTGGGTAGAAAATAAATATTCTTGTTTTGTAAAGTGAAGACAAAAAGTGAAAAGCTACATAGCACGCGGATAAATAATAATAATATCATTTTGTGTGGAAATTCAGCATCATACAGAGAGATGTAGGACTTGAATTTAGCGCCTAAGTGACGAGCACGGTTGTGATCGATTCACGAAAGTTCTGGGTTCGAGTATTTTCTTAAGTGTCCCTTCATCAATGTTATCTAATCGTCACGATTAGCCAAAATAGGCAGAAAAATACGATTCAAAATGTGATATATAAACAAAGTATCTTGAATTCTTCTCACACATTATTTGTGTTTAATTTATATACATTTCAAATCATGCTTTCCTTTAAGTCGAATGTTATTTTATACCTACATTAAATTAATCATTTAAAAAGTGTTTTCACAAGGGATATAACTTCTGATGGAAAAACGAGTAGTGTCCCTACAACGTTATCTTCCATTGCAGAAATATATAGCGCTCTCAAAGGTATAGAAGCGGTCAGACATTTTCCAAGGAGAAGGAGGAGGGGAACAACATGAGCAATGTCAATATAAATTGACAAATTTTAATCAAAGAAGCTAAAATGTAACTTTACAAGTCATAAAATTATCAAAAGTAACTGTTATTATTATTATTGTATTATAATATACACATTACTAATTTATGATAATATATTATTTTTTTATGCATTATTTACTTCCCACAAATTTCATCAATTTACTTTATGTGCTCGCTTGTTTTGAAATAACGAGGTCATGGCTTTGATTTGCGATAGAAATTCTATAGACGTTTAAGAAACTTTTAGCCCACAAGCTTATATTTTTGTTGTAGTTTATTAGTGCCAATGCAAAAGTGAGTAATGTTCCTACAAGTTTGTAATCTTCTGTTGAAGAAGTGTATGATGTCCTCACAAGGTTTATTACTTCTGATGCAAAGGTGAGTAGTGTCCCCACAAGGTTGTTATCTTCTGTTGAACAATTTTATGATGTCCTCACAAGGTTTATTACTTCTGATGCAAAAGTGAGTAGTGTCCCCACAAGGTTGTTACCTTCTGTTGAAGAAGTGTATGATGTCCTCACAAGGCTTATTACTTCCGATACAAAATGAGTAGTGTCCCCATAAGGTTACTATATTCTGTTGAAGAAGTGATATGATGTCCTCACAAGGTTTATTACTTCTGATGCAAAGTGAGTAGTGTCCCCACAAGGTTGTTACCTTCTGTTGAAGAAGTGTATGATGTCCTCACAAGGTTTATTACTTCTGGTGCAAAGCGAGTAGTGTCCCCACAAGGTTGTTATCTTCTGTTGAAGAAGTGTATGATGTCCTCACAAGGTTTATTACTTCTGATGCAAAGCGAGTAGTGTCCCCACAAGGTTGTTATCTTCTGTTGAAGAAGTGTATGATGTCCTCACAAGGTTTATTACTTCTCATGCAAAAGTGAGTAGCGTCGTCCCAACGCACACAAGGTTGCTGCCTTCGTTGAAGAATTATAGTGTGCGCTCAAATAATATAGGAGCGCTTAAATTTTTTCCAACAAAGAAGGAGGGGAACATAACTCATGTGCATAATCAATATTTTAGTGAGGAAGCTGAAATGTAACTTTATATGTCAAAATAATAGTAATTGTAACATTTATTGCATATTACTTATTTATGCTAATATACTATTGATTTTGTTTATTTCACTTCGCTTTTCTGCAACTTTGGCTAATTACGAAAATGGGGATGAGTGATGATGTGATAATATTTTATTGTTGCATGCATTATCTACTTCTCACAAATTTGATCAATTTACTTTATGTGCTCTATAATCTCTGGAGCAAGCGAAGGAAAGCAAGTGTCTGCGCAAGTGGTGACGCTAGACGGCTCCACCAATGAACAGGTGAGAGGAAATGGCATTGCGTGAGAGGGAAGACAGTCTGTCGTTACCAGTCTTCATAGCAGCGTGTACTGCTTCTTTCTACCCACTGGATTTTTATTGTTCTCTACGCCCTTAGCCAGGAATTCTTAGAAGGGGAAGGGGGGATGCAAACTTAATCCAAGAGGGGGAAAATTTTTAATATATGGTGTTGGATTGGTGAATTTAGCGGAAGGTATGTGGATACGTAACCATCCTCCCCCCCCCCCCAGTGCTATAGTCCCAACATTTTCAGAGAGTATACGCTAATTTTAGCCAAACGCTAGGGCAAGATAAAAAATGCTGTTGATGATGGAATATTAATGATGATATACACGTAATTGAATTGGCATAAATGAGGAGTAGAAGAGAAGAGGAGGCATTTTAAAAATACGAAATGCGTATTTCAATGATTGAATTAAAGCACTGGCATACATAGATATTTCTTTAGGAGGGGGCTGCTTTCTAGTAGGAACGGAATACACAATCAAATGTTCCGTAATTAAAATTTTTAACCTTCGATTTGACAGTTGTTCAATGACAGAAATGGCAATCTGGGGTCATTTATAAAGAGTTCGGTTTTTCCCTGAGTTCTTTACGGCGTTCATTTGGAAATGTCGATTTCTCATAATTTCGGACGAGTCTTACGCCAGAGAAAGTAAGGGATGCAGTGCTACATGTTATTGTGTTTTATTTTCTTGTTGATATTGCTTTTGTGAACTGCCTTTTTGTTTACTGTTAATAACTTTAATTATACTTCTAACAATACTAAAAAAGCCGGCCCCGTGGCGGAGAGGTTACCACATCGCACTACGACGCCAGGGGTTCCGGGTTCAAATCCCGGCCTGGGAATGGATGTTTCTAAGTGTCCATCCATCTATTCCATCATATCATCACTTATCCCCATATACGCAAACTCGCCAAGAGTGGCACAAAAGCGAAGTAAAATAAAACAAATCAATAAGAACAGCACTAAAAAAATTAAAACTTGAAAACAATCATCTGAAGACCGCATTGGCTACATTACGCAACAAAGTGATATTCTAGAACTGTTTGTATACCTAAAAAATGTATGTTTTGATACATTTCAACATTTGTCACTAACGATTTGCACAAACTCTTGAATTGAATTAGCCATATCTTCATTTATTTCTGAATGTTAGATAAGGTGATATTTCCCCATACATTGAAGGTTGAAAAACGGCCTAATGTGCCAACGCACCCAAAAATTTTAATTCAATCACTTAATCAATTAAACATTTATTTCCGAGGCTATAACTGATCGATGGTTGACTTTCTCGACATTATGTTCATGATCATGAGAAAGCAGAAATAGCAATTTGACAGTCATAATCTCACTGGAGTAATGGCCAAGTTACATTAAATAAGTAAATTAAACGAAAGTAGATGAAATACGCACTGTAGAAAAGGTAGATCCTAATGAATAAAGTATACCTTCGGCTACAGCCCTGTAGTGCCACCCCCTCCATCCAAGTGACAAGTAACCAGAAAGGGGTGATATCGTGAAACTCCAGCGAACGAAAGAGCCCAAGCAAGATCGAAAAAAAAAGGGTTTGATATTAACATTTATCGGACTGTCAAGGAATACAACGAAAAAGTTTAACATGAATAGGCTACTCGGAACAGGTTCTATTTCGAAATTAAATGTGTCTCCACTGAAAATCGAATCTCAATCTGAGGCATCTTGATTACAGATCGATAATGTTACTTTATATATAGCGTTAATACACATCAGCATTTTTGCACATAACTGATTAAGGGAACCCTTTATAAATCGATTTTCATAATTTTTCCCCTTTATTTTTTAGTACGTAATATTCTTACACATAAGTAAATCTAATAACAACCTGATTGATTGCAATTAAAATTGTTATTGCGTCAGCACTTAGGCTATTTAGTCCCGTTACATTATACGGGGTCTAGCCCCTTACCGTAGTCTCTGAGAACTAAAATCTTCTTTGGGCGTAAGGGGTGAACCTTCCACGTAGTACACCCAATTGTCAACCTCACTTCCACGTTGTGCACCCTGGACTGCATTTTGCAGACTAACGAGGCTCTGGCGTCTGGACCTACGGCCAATATAATCCTCTTAGGAGTGTGTGTGTGTGTTTCCTGTGATTCGTCCTTGTATATGCTGAGTGTCCAGGTAAGGATATTTTAGTCTTCAAACACGGTTTCATATTTGTTACAGTATGAGGGGTGCAAAATAGCCTAAGTGCTGACGCAGCCAAAAAATTTAAATTCAAATTAAAAGATCATCTTTCTTAGTTAAACGTTGGGGCTGTAACTCAGCGCATATATGGGCAAAACATAGAAAAACACACCCGCACTGATGATTATACTGGCCGTAGGTCCAGACGCCAGACCCTCGTTGGCCTGCAACATTACAGTTACCCGGGTGTACAGTCATGTAGAAAATACTTCCCCATACAGCCTTATTACCAATAGGCATGTGGCGGAAGTATTTATTTCCACGACTGTACTACGTGGAAGTGAGGCTGACATATGGGTGCCTTCTCAAAAGGTCAACCTTTACACCCCAAATCTAATTAGAAATCCAATAACACAATTTAAATAACAATGGTTACGTTACTTATACTTGGATGAATACTATGAAAATATGTAATGCATTCTTTTTTTGTCCTCGCTGAAATATGGGTTTCTTAGTCTAATTCAGATCCTTTTCCCTACAAAGGGAGACTCTTTCATCAGTACTGGCAATGTAGGCCTGCTGGGTATGGTTGTGTTTTTGCAAGATATTGTGTACATTATTAGAAAAGTATTATTTTGTTATTGAAATACATTTGTGTGACGTAGGACAAAGAAATAGGATCCCCGTGATTAACCAATGGTTTTATATTAAGTTTCATGGACATTTTGTATGCCTTTACATTATGAAAAAAACAAATCTTCCTTAACAGACCGGTATCCAGGAGAGGCGCCATGGGGCCATTCTAATCATAGAATTATCATGGCTGTTCGACGGTACTGCTATAAGAAAATTGAAGGAAATTTGAAATCATTGATAATTTGCGGAACATTGTACTTACTATTAGAATACTTCTGACAATTGAATCCAATCAGAGCAAGACCATTAAAATATGTACCAACTGAGGTACCGAAAATCGGGAAGCCATCCCGAAATCTGGATCTCAAGGGATTTTTCCCCCAACACTGGTATGGTATTGCGGAATCACGCACATCTTTATAAATCAACAAATCAATAAGTGTCTTTGTTACATTGCTAGAGCAATTTAGGATAAAATTGTAAAGATCAGTGAGAATATATAGTAGGAATGTATTCGATATTTTTCACAGGGGGGGGGGGGGGCAAAGCCAGTTCTCAGGTAGGGCAGTTGCCTCACCTACCCCTCTAGCTACGGGCCTGCCCTTCTCTGACGCGATGCACAGTTTTGCTCCACTTGCGTCATGTGATGCATTTGTGGTGTGTCTCTTTTACGATTAAAAAATATATTTTAACCAATTGCATCAAATATGAATCTTATTCTTCGCAAAGACCTGATGCGTTCTGGTGCATGAATTACTATGATACATTTATTTTTCTGTGTGTAGCCTTTTCCACATATATTCTGGCTACAAAAATCCGCTATGTCAGTGTTATATCTAAGGATAAGGCAACTGTGAATTAATTATGGAGGTGAAACAATCATGATTTTAACCAATATCGTTGTTTACGCTTTGAAACATTCCTTCCACTGCAACTGCTTACTCATGATATCCGATTACGTGTAAACATGTTGAAGGGAAAGAACGGCGCCACATATCACAGATGAAGAAGGAAGTTCAGCCACAGTGAAAGATCTCGTGGGTAATCGAGTCGAAAGCAGGTTACAATGATTTTTTTTTAATGCAAATGCCATTTTTGTCTTCGGTTCGTCCATTCGGCACTACGAACATTCAAAAGAGGCCGCTTTTATGACATTGCTTTCTGTGTTGAAACCGCGCGTGCTAGTGGTGCAAGTAACACATATTCTGACAAAAAAAAACAACAACGTGATCAGAACATCGAGCCTTCGGTTAGCAGAACCGACATTTTAATTGTTTCAAGTAGTGTTTGGCGACATATCGCCCAGACGATAATACCGCAATTTTGAAAATACTATTGTCCAGACGATATCAACTACACGATATTACGTCACGATATTTTTGCGATATATATAGTTCGAGAGGTAGACGATACCGACAAATATCGTATCGTATCCTCTGTGACTATATTTTATTGACAATATATCGGGATATCAAATTTACGATAACGTCGATTCCTAGTTTCAAGTCCAATTTATGCACAGACATTAATCGGCCGGCCTCTGCGTCGGATACGCTGTTTGTTTATTAAATTCCACGTCATTCGACGTTACGGTTTAATTATAATGACGGGGATGACTGACGAACTCAGGAACATGGTGATTGAACAAACACAATGACGAGGGTTCGAAAATGGGACCTCTGACATACTACCAGCCGCAAAATGATTTTTTAACTTATCAAGAGAAACGTCTGGTAACCCAACGGAAAGCAGGCTACAGTTTGCGGGATCCAGAAATCCTGTCCCGGTCCAAACTTCGGGAAATGATTTCCCTTCTTTCGGGATTTCCGATAGGTTAGGAATTTGAAATGATCGCGATGTAAGAATTCGGGATATATCAGAGTGTTCTTTACTGCAAGTAAGGGAAATCTAGAAATGGCATCACAATCCCAAAAAGAATATATTTGGGGACAAAATGTTCGTCGAACTCAATAATTTCAGGAGTGTCTGGAAATTCTGAACATTGCCCATCCCTAAAATTTCCTGATTTGGTTTGGAAATACGTGAAATTTTCTGTCCTGAATGTGGAATAGTTTTCCTTACCGTCTCGATCCCGTCCCGTACCAATTGGGGAAGGGAGGGAGGATCGCAGGGGAGCAGGGGAGCACTACCTGAGATGTCTGGGAACACTTAATATAATTTCAATAGTGAAATTGTTGCGTGAAAACATGGACAAGGTGTGTCTTCAAGACCCAGAGTTGGTGGTCTCTAATATTTGAGTTTTTGTTTTAAGCCCACTTTATGAACAGATAGGCTAATCGGAACTTGACCGACAGTTTTTAGTGGGATCCGAAGCATTGTGTGCCTACGCTGACTACCGAACCCGAATCACCTTCATTACAAGGACATGCCATTACCACTAAGCCATAGGGTAGGCCCTAGTCTCCGACATGAGCATCGTGAAGAAATACAAATAGACGCTGAACTGTTCATAAAAAAATTGATAGATGTGTATGGAAAGGAAGCAAGTCGAAACCAGTTTCTATCTAAATATTGGACTCAAGTCTGAACTTAGCAACAACACCACCGTATTTTCAATTCAATTTAAATTTTATGATTTGTAAAACAACGACAATAATAATAATAATAATAATAATAATAATAAATGTAAAGGTGATTTTGTATGACTGACGGGCAAGATATGAAATCTTACCCTGCCCCTTAGTGCTCGAAATAAAAATGCTTTGCCCAGTTTGGGGATGCTTGTAGTTGTATGGAGCAATTCTGAGAAATGCTGAAGGTGGAGGAATGCCTATGTAAATTATCCCTGTAGTGGGTGCTTTGTGAGAATTATCTTAACTGAGGATAGCATTACTGTATGTTTCCTCACTTTGAGCACTGCTGCTCCCCCTGAGGAAAAAATCTTGGGGACGGCCTTTTATGTTAATATCACAAACCATCTCATAAGAAGAAAATATCGAAGAACGCACGCAAAATGCCGGCGCTCGGGGGAGGGTAACCGTGGGTAAGGTGCCAGAATATCTAGCTGCGGGGATGATTACATATTTCATTATTGACAATGTAATTGTGATTGGAAAAAAGGAACTCGTTGGATGCATTACTGGTATTAAATATCTGAATTCAAAACACCTGAAAAAATTGTACGTGGATCGAACTCAGAAAGAAACCCATTGGAATGAAAGTGGCGACAGGTGAGCTGCATTCGCGATCTTTCGTTGCTGATCAGTTAATGTCGACAAATAAAGTCAAGGTCGACAGATTCAGGGTCGCGTGAGTGTGTGCAGCGAAACGTGAACTGCTGACCTGTCACCTATGATGTAAGCGCTCTCTTTTTGATAGGAGTGTTTGGGACTGATTACGTCAGGGAAAAGGATATCCTTACTCTAACTTAGCTGATGTGTAGGTGTGAAGTATCAACTAGCAATGAAGTTGATGGCAACCAGAATCACTTGTTGTGTGTACGTAGAGGTTCAATTATGCACACGTGTAAATACTTCATGAATTAATTATTATGGTTGATTTGGTGTTTTAAGTCCACTTTATGCACAATAAGGCTAATCGGAATTGAACCTACAGCTGAAAAGTGTGACCCGCACCACTGTGTGTGCCTCCACCGGGTATCGAACCAGGGACCCCTTGATTACAAGACAACGACCCTACCACTGCGCCATCGAGGAAGCCGAATTAAATATTATCATGAGGATTCATAACAACAACTATTTAATAGCCAACTTAATGACCCTATTTCCAAGATGTCTCAACTTACAATTTTACATTAAACAACTTCTCGAACAAGTGAATGTCGATGCTAAATTATGATGTAACACAATTCAAACAAGTTTCACATGTAGCAGTTTGCTTCTTCCTTGCTCAATGCATTCAACTTAAATTGATAATGTGTACCAGGTGGTTAACCGTGGCGGCAAACTAAGAGAGTGATGGAGAAAGTGATAAGAAAATGAGAAGCGTTTGTCTCAAGTGACGGTGGAAAGTCACGGAGAAACATATAGTTAACGTCCACTGAGACGCGGAAACAGATCTTCTGTTGTCTGCTTCTATTGAAATCAAATGGTGGAACGCCCACTACAGGGAAACACGCGGAACCGAAGCGGGAATTTCCGTACCAGAAGTCTGCAGGTTATCTTAAAGACTCACGCCCACTGACACGCCGGAAACGCGTCTGTTGCGTTCTGCTGCCGTTTACAAGCTTCTCATTAGGCGTTAAGCTTAACTCGTGTAATTACAACGGATTATTTCAAAAAATGAGTCCGTTTTCTTAGACTTTAAAAGTTAACATGGGTTCTGACAGACCCGAGTGAAATTTAATGAGCTACAGTGAGTCTAAATTGTCTTGGCGTCCCTCGGACCCACATTACCATTTGAGTTACACTTCTTGACACAAATGCCTCTGCCTTTTATACCACAGAAGTCGAGATGAGTTGAACTTTAAGTTTTGAAAGTGAAAGTAATTAGAAGATATTAACTAACTTTCTGGCATTTCTAAAGTGTAAAGTGCGTGCATCCCGTTGTAATCGAGGGATCCCGGGTTAATCTGCGTTCTCTGGTATTTAAGAGTCACAGTGAGTCAATAGTTGAATGGTGAATAAAAATAACACGATTGCAAGATCGAATTCTGTCAGACGGGAGAACGGATCACTTTTTGATGGCTTGTCCACACCAGAATCCAAAGAAAGCCAAGCACATCTGGAGTACGCCATCATACTTGCAAGGTAAAGCACTCGAAAATATAAATATGTGTCAGATGTTTAACATTTCTTTGCAAAAATGGCCATGACCATTATTTGCAGTAACAATAAGATGATAGAAATATCCTAACCCTGTTTTTCCTAGGCCTATTTGAGATTGATTGCTTGATAATAGGCTATTTTACAACGTTTTTCCACTTTTGGCTAATCGCGAGAATGAGTATGAGTGATGATTTTATGAAATTGATGAAGATACACTCACAATGATAAATCATCACAAGGACCAGAGCGTAATTCTTGCCCGGGACCCCTGGTGTCGTAACGTATTGTGGTAACCACTCCGCCACGAAGGTCCGCTTCAAGGCCTTCCGTGAATTGAAATTGGTTTATTTTGGGAATCTCGCACACAGTATAGTGTTACAAGTACAGACTTTTACAAGAAAGTTCTCTTTTGTTTGGTACAATAATACAGAATCTTTTACAAACATACTCTTATCGCATAAATTCCAAAAAATATATATACAGTGGCGTGCCAAAAATGGTTGGTGGAGGATATCATAGCCCCCTTTTGCCCAGTAAAAAGAATGTCAAAGGCAGGAAAAGGTGGCAAAATGATGGCTGACTATTAAAAAATGCACATGTCCCCCTCCCCCATTTCAGAGTTCTTGGTACGCCACTGTATGTAGAGTTAGGTAGAGTTTAGTTTTTAAACCCTCTTTATGCACATAAAGGCTTATCGAGACTGGTGACTTGCACTTTAAAGTGGAATCCGAACAACTTGTACCTCCACCTTGCATCAAATCCGGGACCCGTTGATTAGAAAGAGGTGGCATTAATACTACGCTACCCATCAAAGAAAGAAAAACTGTCCCAGACACGAACTGTTCCATTTGGAACAAAGAGGGAGAGGAGAAAGGGCAGTTCCTCTTTCCGATATGGGAGGAAGTGTGATAATTTACATTGACATTTATTTCTTAACATTTTGAAAAACATTTTCTCAAAAATGGGAGAAGACCATATTGACTTTTCATTCTCATGTGTTAGTACATACATTCAGCTACAAGATGTTATACCGAGTTTTCTCCTTCCCTTTTGCTGTTTTGAGATAACTCTAATTCTAAAGTTTCCGATTTTGCAAATCTTTTGTATTTAAAGGGTTATATCTGCTAACAGCGTCAATATCGAAGTAATTTACTATTTCAGGAATCTTGTTCTAATAGTAAGCTTCTATGTCTAGTAAACAAAATTTTGGGTAGTGTTGCTTAACCAAGATATTAAGGGCCGAAATCAGTCAAAAACTGTATTTTGGACTCTCTTTGTTGCCACATAACAATGGAAAGCAACAATGCCCCATCAAAACGCTTGAATGTATGTACTATATCAAAATAGAAGTTCAGGTTGTTGTTGCTTTCCAAAAGATATAGTACTCCGAACTTACCATGCTTCACTTTCACGAAAAATGAACTGTGATACCTTGAATTTTGACATTTTCTATACGGGAGGGAAAATTGTTTTAGGGTATGAAATTGCACAATATTCATTTCTCACGACATTCTTCAAGATATAAAAAAAGGAACAAAAAATGTAAAGTGCACCCCTGTGCTATGCACCACGCCACGAAGGCGTATAGGGGGTGTGGGGTTAGAGTCCCACACTTTCTTGGTCACGGTCGAAGGTGGGGGTGATGTGATACTGATCAGCATCACACCCCTGGCCGCCTTTACCCTCCAGAGTTTCCTCCAGGTACCCACTTTGTACGACGCTGGGTGGGCGCATTAGCGGTTTGAACAGGTGGAAAAAAATCACGTTTCTCCCTCCCCGGGGATCGAACCCGGGTCTCTCGCATGGTAAGTAAGCGAAACAAAAAATATAACTACCTCACTTTGTTCGAATTTCAAAATAATGATAAGCTGTAGTAGTTAATTAATTATGAAAAACACACAAGGGCCAGAAGCTGAATTGACATAAGTGGAAACAATTCTTAAAACAATAATGACGAAAGAAGCACAACAGTTGCTGATCTTTGTAGAGACCGCTGCCAACACTAAAGTAAATGTGGCTTTAATGTCACATTAGGATTAATGGCTTGCTTACCTGTTGTATGTCTCACTTCGAAAGTGTTCTACGCTGAATATGACATGGTTTAACAAGTAATAATGTAATATATGGGTTCGTATTCGTAACAATAAGAGTTCGGTTCATCATGGTTGGTTGGTTGATTTGTTGTTTTAAGTCCACTTTATGCACAGTAAGGCTAATTGGGACTGGACCTACAGTTTAAAGTGGGATCCGAACCACTTGTGCCTCCACCGGGTATCGATTACAAGGAGAGGACGCTACCACTGCGCCATCGGGGAGGCAATGGTTCATCATGGGTTTTCATCATGGGTTTTGAACAAGGGTGCTGCAGTGGATCCTGGCAGCGCTCCTGATTCTAAGTAAACCCAAACTCATACACGAAGAAAGCTATCGAATTAGTAACACCGAAAACGTGACCAAATTTATAATGCCAAGTTCATACTTAATGCCAGTCTTACCTACCTACGAGTTTCTTGTGAACACTTTAATACGTGTAAAATATCAGGACTATGCCATGAAAACTTGAGTGGAAAACAGCCTTCTGTTGTCTCGGCACGGTGAGGTTGTCAGTTTCAGAATGGTGTCCTTCCTTAATCCACAAAGCTACATACTTTTGGCCAGAAAAATCTTATGACTGGACCATTAATGGACAAATGATTTTTCAATCGTGTCTGTTATATAGCTAAGACTAGAGTACTTTCGACGTGGCCTTTGGCCACGTCTTGTACGCTCACATGCGTGACCTTCGGCCACGTTGTGGGCGTAATCTTATTATGCTAGTAGATGGGGCAAAATGTCTGCATGTTGTATTGGATGAAGGGAACAAGTGTATATGTTCGCTAATTTGAAAAGTTTAGAAAGTAACTTTATGTGTGTATGGGCTCTAATAAGGTACAAATATTCAAAATTGTATTGTTTAATTTCTTAATAATAAAATGAGTAAGTAATAGCCGTTTCAAGATAATTAGTTGGATGTTTTGCATAAACGAATTCATTAGCGACACTAAATTGAAAATGCAATATTTACGTCTTTTGTCATTTTCACATTTTTAAAGGTAATTGGATAATAATTGTTTTCCTTCATTCCCCTCAAATTCCTACCTTGCATCTGTAATAAATTCTGACGCTCGTATTTTGAAATTTGAAAAGTCTAGCATAATTCCCTTACAGTAGTTTTTGGAGTAAAAATAAACTTTCTTTTAAGTTCTCTAACAACGACCGTTTCCTTGGACAACATCAGGCACGGCAAACTATAAAGTATTGTGTTATTATACTCCTAAACATTTAGTTAAAACAAGCGCGATGTAGATATTCTCGCATTGAGTATAACAATGCATACGTAATTGTGTCTGGGCTGAAACTTCTTCTTGTGTAGACGCCAACCTTGTTTGAGCCACTTTTTCAAAGCCAGGAGTTGATTCATCTGTGTGTTGTAGATCTGTGAGAAATATAATGTATCTCGACAATTAAGAATTGAAGGAAACAATGTGTGCTGCAAAAAATGCCCGTGGCAACGGTTGCTAAGGACGTGAAAAAAGGGCATTTTCACCCTTAAGGAAGGGCCGATTGAGCGATTTCTTAATTTTCTCGGCCTTTTGGGACGATTTCATGGGTGGTCGTAATCGGGCATTTTTTGCCTCCGGGGCTTCCTTCATGGAGAACATTTATGTCAGTGAGTCAGTGGGATTGGGGCTATATAACGTTATATATTGGACAAGGAATACTACATATATTCTTTCAATTCCATTTTCATTTAGAAGGATAAAAAACACCCTGGCATGGATAATAACAACTTTCTTTTGCAGGGTATAAAATTTATTGCGGCGGAGAAATCCCCGGCATCCTCACCACCCCCGTTAATTCGCACACTCCGAAACTCATTTAAAAACCTTCATAAAATTCCACTCTTTTTCCCCCCTGTATAAAATTCCACTCTTTACCCCCTGTCTTAAAACATCCCCCCAACCTTCGTTTTATTACTAACACAAAATATAAAGTGTTCCCCTGTGCTTTGCACAACGCCATGAAGGCGTATACAGGGTGTGGAGTTAGGACCCCACACTTTCTTGATCATGGCCGAAGGTGGGGCTGATGTGATCAGCACCACACCCCTATCCGCCTTTACTCCACAGAGTTTCCTACAGATACCCACTTTATACGACGCTGGGTGTGTGCCGGAGCCGCTTGAACAGGTGGATAAAATCCCGGTTTCCCCGCCGGAGATCGGACCGAGTCTCTCGCATAGTAATGAGACGCTAGCTTAGCAACCGCAGCTATTATACTATCATACAGATGCCATTACTTTTATTCAATTAGCCGACCCCAGTGGCGGAGTGGTTAGCACATCGCGCTACGACGCCATGGGTCGCGGGTTTCGAATTCCGGGCCTGGACATGAATGTTTGTGAGTGTCCATTCATCCATTTCATCATATCATCACTCATTCCCATCTTTGCAAATGAGCTAACAGTGGCACAAAAAGCGAAGTAAAATAAAGCAAATCAATCAATCAATCAATGCGGCAACTTTCTAACATTCTCATGAATTTCACAGGGCCTCCCCATGGTGCAGTGGTATCGTCGTCGCCTTGTAATCAAGGGGTCCCGGGTTCGATACCCGGTGGAGGCACAAGTGGTTCGGATCCCACTTTAAACTGTACGTCCAGTCCCGATTAGCCTTACTGTGCATAAAGTGGACTTAAAAAACAACATATCAATATCATGAATTTCACCTGATTAATTTTGTGAATAGAAGGTAGCATTGGTGTTATCGAGAAGTAGGTCTGTAGGGACTTCATTCTATGTGTCCTCTTCTCTATTAGAATCGACAAAACGAAAGATGTTTAATCTTTTGTGTATTGGAATTCAATAAAGTCCCAAAACGTGTAATTTGGTGTGCGAGAGGACGCGTTGAACATAAATTTCTCTCGTCAAAATGTTCTCTTTTGGTTCCTTCCGTTAGTCAATTATCCAAACAATAAATTCCTTCTATTTGATCGGAAACTGTTGGACATTCAAATATAACATTTTGTGTACTGAAAGTTGTATTACATGATATGGTATTATAACATATTTTATGTCTCGCTCAATCTGTGTCTTCAAATGTGAGATAAAAAATTATCAAAGATATCAAAAATTAATGAGATTTCAATGGTTGCCCATGGATTGTTTGATACTAATACACAAATGGATATCGACATCCTTTACGCTGTATGCTGCTACATACTTCTATTAGGTAGGCATTGCGATTTTTCTATCTTACATAGTTTCTATGTCCAAACTAAAATGCAATAATACGTCATGTTGGTTGGTATTTTGGACATCTTTAAGTTCAACAAATCCCACAGCCATACTGCAGGGTCGAGTGTAGAGTACTGTGGGAACTACTTTCTCTCGCTCGTACTTGTTCGAGGCTCCCACGCTCGAGTGTTTACAATGGAATAACATTTTAATCTGACAATAAACGTAGACACATGTATGTAAAATAACTGTGCTTTCAGTTTCAGCCCATAACCATATGTTTCATTTTCAAATACCATATACATTTTATCAAGGAGATAATTACAATGTTTACTTACGTTTCAATTTCAATGCGTCTCTCACCTTACGATGCATATTTAAGGGTCCACTACTACAAATATATGGTTATATCACTCGTTTTTAGAGTTATTAGCTCGAGCGAAGCTGATCTCAATTCCGTACGCTATCCAGCGTCGTCCGTACGAACTATTTGGCGCTCGAGAGAAACCCTCTTCCAGCACTACTCTACTTCAAAGGTTTCACAAATTGTTAAAGCAAGGTATAGTGATATCCATTGTGCAATAAAACCCATAATTTCCTTAAGGAATTTAATTCCGTGTATATTCCATAGGATTTTTTTAATGCTAGCTCTGAAGTTAATTTACATATTATGTAGAACATTGTTAAACTATTAATATCAGAATGCACAATAAACACTTATTTAAGTGATTGAATGTTACATATATGGCATATACATAGAGCAAATACAGAATAATGTCTACCTTTCATTTTGAAATTGTACCTTTCAACAAATTATACAATATTGCTAGTTTCTTTATGTAATATTACATCTTTTCAATATCACTACGAATCATATACAGGGTGTCTCAAAAAGTCACTTAACACCCTCGGTACAAAGCCACTGCAGCGCGCAACATGAAAATGGTGATGACCAATCGTTATCAAGCCAAGAGGGTACCACATTGACACCACCCGCATGGTCGGCGGCCATCTTGATGTTCGACATCTTGAATTCAACTTCAGAATTTTAAATGGGAAGGGGGTGATATGATATATCAAATCAGGCTAGAATTTCACGAGAAATGCAATGGTGGAGGTTTTTTTTTTATGGATCTTTAACAAGTAAAAAGTTATGACTGAATTTTGGTACCAATTTACTCCTTTTCGAGGTGTTAGAAAAATGCCTTAAAATTTGTTTAGCTCATCGGTAATGCATCGAGATCAAAGAGACGTCTAGGGAGAGAAGTTCGCATGCCACTGCACAAGATTTTAATCGGATACATCCATGATGAGCTGTGCATTATGAATGGTTGTCGCGAAGAATTACAGTGTGACGCTTCCATTAAATGAAAAGTCCTTCACAGTGACAAGGCTAATGTTTATGTTCATAAGGAAGTTCATAAACAGAATATTCGATGCTTTTTTATCTGATAACCCATTTTCGACAGATCAAAGCTGAATGGTTAGTGCTGGTAAGTTAATGGTGTGCCGTGCTGTGTGGAACACGACTGGTTAGTCAATTTTCTATCAACGGAACCTTAAGTGCTTAGGGCTACTTGGAATTGTTAAATAAACAGGTTTTTTCATCCTTGCTTATGGAAGAAGGTACTTTTTACAGGGTTTTTTTTCAATAGCGAGGAACACCAGAACACTATGGGAACGTTGTGAAGCAGTTTCTGTCCAACGTTAGTTATCAGATGACAAGGGTCGAATATTCAGTTTATGAACTTCCTTATGATCATAAACATTAGCCTTGTCACTGTGAAGGACTTTTCATTTAATGGAAGCGTCACACTGTAAATTGTTCGCGACAACCATTCATAATACGCAGCTCTATGTGGATGTATCCGATTAAAATCTTGTGCAATGGCATGTGAACTTTTCTCCCTAGACATCACTTTGATCTTGATGCATTATAAACAAATTTTAAGGCATTTTTCTAACACCTCGAAAAGGAGTAAATTGGTACAAGAATTCAGTCATAACTTTTTACTGGTTAAAGATACATCGAAAAAACCTTCACCATTGCATTTCTCGTGAAATTCTAGCCTGCTTTGATATATCATATCACCCCCTTCCCATTTAAAATTCTGAAGTTGAATTCAAGATGGAAGACATCAAAATGGCCGCCGACCACGTGGGTAGCGTCAATGTGGTTCCCCCTTGGCCTGATAACGATTGGTCATCACCATTTCCAAGTTGCGCGCTACAGTGGCCTTGTACCGGGAGTGTTAAATGACTTTTTGAGCCACCCTGTATATTTTCTAAAATCGACACTTCCGATACACACGTATCAATTTCTAGTAACTTCTATCATCATTCAAAGTAGAGATATTATGTAAACATTGTATGACAAGATCAGATGTAGGTAGACTATGACACTTGTAAGTAACATACACGTTTATATTTTTAAAAAATCACCTTGCGAACACAATATAAAAAGTTACAAAATTATGTGAACGGATGAATGAATATTTGCCCCAATAAATTCTGTATTTGGAGTAAGACATTTTGTAAACACACTTACATAAACTAAGCAATTGAAAACTAATTATTACCACGAGGTTTTTAGATGTTGTAGCAGTTCGTGATTATTCTTATTTCACAACATCAAGACTCACATTTTGAAGGTAAATACTTATTGTCCCAAAACATAAGTTAAAATTAAAGAAAATCTGTGACTGTGACATTCGCGTAGAACCCCATGCTGCGTTTAACTATTAATATCGGACTATAGAGCGCTCTATTGCATTGGTTGACTAATAGGATATAGTAATATTGTAATTCCCTCTTCACTTCTAGTGAATTACTTAACATTACGTACCTTACATCTCAAATTTGAAAGGGAAAACATTATTAATAGGCAGGCTTTTATTATATTTAGAAATATCTGATGAATTAACATTTAAAAAATACTAAGTTATATGAATACATGTAGCTATGAATATTTGCTTTAGAAACGCTTTACTCAAAGCAAGTTTTTTTACACACATTATAGAAATAACTAATTGCAAACAAATTAGGAATAAATTATTCCTAACAAAAGCTACAATGAGGAGTATTTTTTACTTTTTATGGCGCAGAATGGTGAATCTTATTGTACCAAAATGCACACTTATTTATCATAGCAACACAAGATATTCTTCTATGTGTTTACACAAAATTCTCTGCCATATGATATTAATTTACAGTTTCATGTTGGATTGAAGATTAATGAACTATGGACATAAAAAAGAATTTAAACATTTGTTTTAATAATTTAATATTACACTCCTATAGAAATATCGCTTGTGCGTATAGAAAGTTCTCAATTTAATGCAAAAAGAACACTAGCTTCATGTGAGAGAGAAACTCTAATAGTTTTTATTTCTTCTGCAAGAGTTCTTAACTCCTCCATTCACTGCAGTTGGTGTTGCTTGTCAATATTTAGCAATTTTCTACAATTGCAACTGCAACCATGTATGAACGTTTGCATTCAAGCACGTGATATTTGTGACAATAAATATTAAAATTAACGAAATAAAAATTTGGTGACTGCAAATATTTTTTTTCTTATCACAATTCTAACAAAGATCAGAAGTAGTTGTTCACACTCTACAAAAACAACCATTAATTATTTGCTATTTTAAAATAATTTTTCTTTCTATAATTTTAGAAAACTGTGCAATTGAGCATTATGTTATTCTCTTTCTGACTATGCGTCGGACAATATAAACATTATATTTACTCTCAATTTATTCCTTAAACTTGTGTATAAAATGCATCAATCACATGAGAGATTCATTGTTAACTGATTCTTTTAATAAAACATGAAAATACTTTCTAGTTTCTTTCAAATTCAGATTTACTTGAGAATTGTTTGAGTTTAAATTTCTTGTTCTGAGTTATTCTGGAATAAATAAAATACTTGACACCCTTCCATTCTCTATCTTTTAGGATCCCATTACTTTCTTGAATACACCTCTCACACTCATCCTTCTTGGGAATTATTTCCCTAACTAAATGCCTCTTGAAAAAGTTCGACACTACTTCTACTTCCTCTCTTGACCACCACTTCTTTTTAGATGGCTTTCTCTTCTTTTTAAAAATGTTTTCTATTTCAGGATGACTTTCAGCAAATGTATGCATATCTGTATGTTCCTCACTTGTTTCAGATAAACGTTCTTCAACGCTATTGCAAATATTGCCTTGTAGTTCCTCAAATCTTTCATTGCTGACCATATCTGTCAAATGAAAAGTGATTTTTATTAATTGTGTACATGTAAGAAAGGTAACAATTTTCTAACTGAAAATTGAATTTAAGATACCATAGGACGGGACGTGTATGATATAAAATCAACGTCAGCGTAATGAATGACTATAAATTATAAACATAATTTCATTGAAATTTCAACACATGTATTCCTGCTCCAAAAATAACAATACGCCCAGGGTTTTTTTTTTTTTTTGTTATTAGCGATAAACCCGAAATGTAACGGAGAGACGCAGCAAGTAGTATATGCACGATTTATAACAAATGTGACTGATTCACGGCTGTAATTTTGTCGCGAATTTTAGCGAAAATTTACCGTTTCTGCGAACATTTTCATTTTTACGATAAAAACGAAAAAATGGCATTTTTTACAAATTTCTTTTTAAGAAATATATTCGATTTGAAGATGTTGGCTGCAAAGGAATGAGAAATCATTTGGAAAGGCACAGTAACCTGAAAGTTTATTATTTTTTATGTTGTTTTATGAATGAAAGTAAATGAGAGACAGATTGTTTTGTACATTCCACTTTTTCTAAAATATAAATATAACTGAGTAAGGCTGATTTTCAGAAGGTGAAATTTATTATTTACTATTTTTAAGCTTATTTTCCCATAAATGTTGCAAACATTAAGCCTTGTATAAATTAATAATTCATTGATTTAGTAACATTATGTATAAGTGCATGGCATTAAAAATTACCACGAAATTTTCACGAAATTACTGCCATATTTTTAACTATAAACACGATATTTCATATATTTTTCACGAAATTCTTGAAAAAATAATACAAAAAAACCAGCCCTAAATATACCCATTCCATGGGTTTATAAATTTATGTGGTAATTTGGAAAATTGTAAATCTTTCTACACTATATGAAAGGAAATATTCATTGAAGAGTAAATGAATCGAGGTTTCCTAATCATCCGAAAATGGAACACTGTCGCGTGATTTAGAAGATTCAAAGGAAAAGATGAATTTGAAATTATTAGATATATTGCCTAAAAATAATCTAAATTTTTACCAATGACTTGCAAACCAAAATTATGGGAGTGTGTGCATGTGCATGTATATATATGTCTGATACAGAATAAGAATTTTGAGAAATGGTACTCTGATCATTGTATAAAGTAACGATTATTTGTAAAAACGAAAATCATTTACATATTTGATATCCCTGCATTCAACGTATAATTACTTGATATTTTGTATGTATATATTATAAATAAAAGTTGGTCTCGATTTTCATTTTAAGTAAATTATGCTACAAAGATGATAACCTCCCCCCTCGAAGTCTGAAAATAACAATAACTTTCAATTAATATTGTGAAACAGAGTCATTAACAGAATGAGACCGGTGTCAAACAGGCGAACTATGGATGAGTAGCCTAATCCGATCACGGAAGCCTGCACAGGCTGGGGGGTTCGTCGTACTGACCACACGTGACTCCCACCTCTGCTGAGAGCAAGTGGAAGTATGAACAGCAGTCGGTGAGTTGGGCAAGGCTCTCAAAGTGTTACCTATTGATTGTAACAAAGGAAAGGAATACGTATGATCAACACTCAGGTTTTCAAACATGTGTTCTTGGAATTACATTCGTGTAACGTAAGAATAGAAATAGTTCTTTTTAAGAATAGTGGCTATAGTCATTCGTTCTTTTTATCGTTGCCAAACCTGACTGAATCAATGTAATCAATGAATGTGACATCATCTAACATGTTCCGCGCCCGTGGCGAAATGGTGTACATATCGCGCTATGACGTAAGGGGTTCCAGATTCAAATCCTGGTCAATACATGAGTGTGTGTTTGTCCCGTCATCTATTTCATTCCTTTATCATCGCGATTACCCCAAGTGGCTGCAAAGTGTAGTAAAATAACCAAAATTAGCATCTAGAACTTAAAGGCATGCATAAGTTTTATGTTGTTGAAGGTACGATGATAGTAAAATAATATGGAATTGTGAGTATATTGCGAGTGGAAACTTAGTCCATGCTACAAATATAACATAAGTGAAATATATTATAAATGTGGTATTCATACCTGGGAGTTGAACATCAAGCTCGCTCAGTGATTTGCCCCTGCACTCTTCTAGTCCTCCTCTCTGATCCAATGTAAGGAGTAATTTGCTGACACTGGCGAGCTGCACAGTTGACTCTGGCAATCTGTAATATTCTCTGTGGATCTGAATATCGTGTCCCATATGTCTCGCGATTTGGTCCAGTTCACAGTCCTTCAGATTAAGCAATTGGGACATGGTTGCAATATGTTTCCTTAAACGTGTAGATCTTAATGCAGCTGGGTTCTTTGCTCCACATTCCTGAGAAAACTTTCTTAGGCAATCGTGTGCCCTCACACAACTATCTTGGGTTGAAGGAATGGCAAAGAAATACGGATTACTTTCACGGATGTTTCCAACTGTTCTAGTATGGATTAATATTTGCATGCATTCGTCAATGCCAGGTGTTAGAAATAAAGGAACGCCTCGGCCTCTCTTCCCACGTATTTCTATTCTTATTAAAGACTGACACAATTTCTTTTCCAGATCAGTTAAGCTGTTGAATACATCTTCATTAAATTTATTATTTACCCTGTGCTTAGTGTAAGTTTCTGTTAACAGTCTTTGAACTTCACCAACTCTTCTCCGATTGAATAATATGAGGTACGTTAACACAACCTGACAGAGCGAAGTCCATGTATATTCATCGGGATTGTCTTTCATCTTCTGTGTGAGGTCCTGTTTGGCCTTCTTAAGATACGACTGTAGTTTTAGCAGATCGTCTCTTAGTGGCAGCAAAACATCCGTATTCCATTTCTTTTCCTCCAAAGTTTTCAAGGCATTCCTTGAAATTTCAACATTCCATTCAGATGTCATCAAATGAAGGAAATCATCTGCATTCTCCTTCATTTGTATATCATGAGTTATTATAGCGTCGGCCTTCATTATCTTTGCCGTCTCAGATAGGGAATTGCCAATTTTCAGTGCTAAGGAGGGAGCTTTATATGTATTAGATTCTCCCTGGAAACCACAAAGAATACGTACAGCTTGAATCACACTTTTAAATTTTGCAGGTGAAATACAGTCTCGTAGTGTGATTATTGTATTGTCAAGTTTTCTAATTTCTATCAAAAACCTTCCGAGTTCTCTCATTTTGCTACTGATGGTACTGTGCATATGTTTTAGGTGACCATGGATATTGTGCAGTCGGCTTCCTAATTTGAGAATCAATTCATCATTTCGAACCACTAGAGATACTCTGTCCTGAACCATCCTACCAAGAACATTCTCCTTCAGACCTTCAGTGGCTACTGATGAAATGGGCATCAGTAGCGAAGCGCGTGCTTGGTGGCGATACTTGGAAGGTGGTCCATTTTTCGGAGCAAATTTACAAATTTTCTTGTGTCTCCAGATATTAGATTTTACAAGCAATGTGAAGCAATATTCGCATGGCAAATATTCTGGTGTTGCTAATTGGATATATGGCCTTCTATTAACAATGAGTTTTCCTTTCTTATTTTTCACAACTTCAACATTGTGAGTATAATTTCCACGGTTCCTAAGTAATGTTAAGGCTTCCTTTCGTTCCTTTGAGTTCTTAGGAAATGCAAAAGCTGCCTTGACGTCTAATTCATCTATGTGCTTTCTGTGTAGGTGCCGTGAAAGTTTTATCATTGTATCTCCACAGTAAAAACAATGTTGTCTCTTATTAAATATTCTTTTAGTTCCATTCTTTCTCGTAATATCTACTTCCAACGTGTCACTACTGGAAGACAAAGTGTCTTCTTCATTAATCCTCTTTGATCTATTACAAGTATCGCTATAACTACACTTTTTACTCTCCTTATCAGAATTAACTGACGCCAAGGCTTTATTTTTCTTAGTTGATTCAAGACAATTTTCAATTTCAGTATCAGAATTATCTGTGTCTGGAAGATATTCAGATTCTGAAGGAGTTAAGTCTATTGAAGAATCTTCCTCGACCTCGTTACTTTCCAAGACACGATTGGTTGATTGAACATGTTCTCTTCCTTGCAATTGTAAGTCATCATGAAGGGATGACCCAGCTTCGTTTGTTGTTGTATTTTCCACAGAAAGCACATCCACCACCATGTTTCCTTTCTTATATATAGCTGTTTTTCTAAATTCCGATAATTTTGGAAAGGATGGAGCTGTCTCTCTGCATGTAGATTTCTGATCATTAAAATTAAGTCTCTCTGATTTGCCTGACCTTTGCTTGATTGTTGTACACACTTCTACCTTTTTTCCGTTGTGTTTATTAGTACTGCTCTTCTTAAATTTTCCCACGGACGACGATAAATGTTTTTGTCTCAAAGATCTATTTATTTGTTGAATTTTACTTGTTTTGCGATTTTGTTGCATTCTTTCTACCATCCTTGTTTTATCCTTCTCTATTCTTGATGAAATGTTTCCAATTATATTTTTCTTTGCATATTCTTTGTTTCTATCAGAACACTTTGAGTAGTCTTCCATTTCAAACTGATTATTTGCAATAGGTATACTGTTAGAATTTGATACCTTTATATTTTCTTGCCATTCACACCACTCAGTTTCCCTTGAACATAAAATAATTGCATTTTCCACTCTGTGGTTATTAGCTAAATGTGTTACTTTGCTTTTCTCTGTCAAATCCGGTTGATAATTCGGACGTTTTACCCCATCACACGCAGTTGCTTTACAAGATTGCCTTTGTTGGTAGGAATTTTCATGTTCAGTACTAGATATTTCAGTTTTATCTTGTAAAGGAGAATTGTTCACTGTCTCCACATGTGGCAATTGCATATCTTCCAATTTTCTCTTCTTAGACGTTTGTAATGCCTCTTGAGCATTTCTGTTGATCCATTCTTCTTCTTTATCTTCATTCACAGATGGTACGTTGTTTGCATTGGATGTATATACGTCTGTTTGACATTCACGCCACTCAGTTTCCCTTGAACATGAAATAATTGCATTTTCCACTCTGTGGTTATTATCTAAATGTTTTGCTTTGCTTATCTCTGTCAAATCCGGTTGATAATTCGGACGTTTCACCTCATCACACGCAGTTGCTTTACAAGATTGCCTTTGTTGGTAAGAATTTTCAATTCCATTTACTACATGTTCAGTACTAGATATTTCAGTTCTCTCTTCTACAGGAGAATTGTTCACTGTCTGTGACATTTGTATGTTTTCGAATTTTCTCTTCTTAGATGTTTGCTTCACAGTACTTTCCAATGTCACTTGAGCATGCTGTCTGCTGGCAGAGTCTTCTTCTTCACCGTCATCCAGAGATGGTCCTGTAAAAATATTAACAATTTGTTCACCTTAGAAACTAATGAAATCAACATTTCTTGAGAAATGACTACGTCTTTCTCTTCGTAATTAATATTTCTATGCGATATTGTATAACATTATATATTATGTAAAATAGAAAACAAGCGTAACCAGAGAGGGATACCGGGAGGGTTATATTCCCCAATTTTATCAGATTTCCTTTCCGAAGAGAACTTTGTTAAATACTTAAATCAAGTTGGAGCAGCATTCACAATCTTACCGTGATGTGCTTAATGGGTACTAATCAGAACATGTTATATCCACGGTTAAACTTATAAACAGTCAGACTACTCTATTTGTATCTCTAATAAAGAGATATCGGTTAGTTTGATTGTTAAATAGAACGGATAATGGGCGGATCAATAGAGAACATTTTCACGAAAGAAGTGACTGTTCAACATGGCCTTCAGAACACAAAATTGCACGTATTACATGTTTCAGTAATTCCAGGATCTCAACGGTCAAATATATATTGATTGTTGAGTTTCAATTGTTTGACCCTCCCCTTCCCCCTTATATACGTGGACCTTCATATTATTTATGTCACTTCAGAGTAGTATTGAGTAGGTCTGCCAGTGCATCAAATTCTATTTTCATTTCCAATAATTTTTCTGACTACCATATATTTATCAATCGGTTTCGACTGTTGACTACAAAAATCAAATGGATAGCCCAATCGAGAACGTATATACTACATCAGGTGCGTATTTCCAAGATGTTTCAGTTTTTACCAAGTTTCAAATTTCTAGCTCTAATAATTCCGGTGATATCGTAATGTTAAAAATATATAGATTGTTGACTTTCGATTTATTTGCTACCACAGACAGACGGATATGTCGATTCAGATAACTTATATCGAGATGATCTATTACATTTTATTACGTAGCATTAACAGTTTCTGAGATATCGGCACGTAACGTGACTTCGATTGTCCCTCACGGAAAGACGGTGCTCGGATCGAGATGATCTATGATGCTTTTTGCTGGTATTTCTTAGGTTTATCAACCTATCAAGTTTCGTATTTGGAGCTCTGGTAATTTCTGAGATACGGCTAGTTGACACGGACTGGCAGACAGGCAGGCGGAAGAATACGCAGTGGGAAACTTCTCCTCAGCTTCACTGATTAGTACTCAAAATAAAGCACTGCTTTAAAGTGTAAAATTTGCTTTATGCAGTGACGGCGCCTGGAAAAAAGCTGTGGGTGGAGCCCCTCAGTAGAAAACCCAATTTTCTTTGGGGTTTTCATATTTCCAAAGTGAATTTTTAACCTTAATACAAGTGATATTTAGAAGTATATAAAATGCAATTTCAAGCGTAACCCCCCTCCGTCTTTGCGCCTGCTGCTTCTCTTGTCACTTTTCCCTGGCGTCGTTGTTGATTTTATGCTCCTGTACAAGTAAAATCACAGTTTAACGTATTTGTATGGAGGTCTGAATGGCAATATATTGTAAATGACCGAAAATACTATTATTTTTGCAGTGCTTGCTTTATTATTAACTTCTGTTCTTTCTTGCAAATTCGACTCGGTGGCTCAGTCGGAAGGGTGTCTGGCTGCCACGTAGGAAAGCCGGGATTTATTCCCAGCATGGGTGATTTCAGATGCGAATTTTCTAGCTAACTCCCAGCACGAGTGGCTCTGGGACTCATCCAGTTTCTCCAAGGGGTCTCGGGTTCGATTCCCGGTCGAGGCACATAGTGGTTCGGATCCCACTTTAAACTGTAGGTCCAGTCCCGATTAGCCTTACTGTGCACAAAGTGGACTTAAAACAACAACTCAATCAATCAATCATCCAGTTTCTCATTAATGGGTACCTGCGGGGAATCTGGAATCTGGTGTGATCACATCGCCTCTATTATAGCCTCCCTACAAAGGCCACAGAGGACGATGGTAAGTATGCTCAACTACGTAATTAAGTATAAAGATAAAGGATGTTAGAAAAAGAAGAGTTCTCGGAAACATGAAAAATGCTCCGTAAATCATTCAGAATCAGTGTGAAGAACTGGGAAGGGGGGGGGGGTACAAGAGTACCTAAGAAAGAAATGTAAAGAAGCAGCCGATGAAATATCCTCGCGTTATTTTGTCTAACATTTTCCACCCACCCTACTAAACCTATTACTGTTACTTTGTCTGTTGGAATGATATGTCTCTCTGAAAACGTTTTGAGAAAATTGTTCAAAATGAGTGAAACATCGTACAATTAAATACGGTTTCGTAAAGGGAGTGGAATACACATTTCTAAACAAGTTAGTGATGATAAGATTATATAAATATGGTTCAGAACAAAATACGAAAAACGTTAACCTCCGAATATTCTAACAAAATTTGTAGAAACTACATACTTCTAGTATAAAATATTATATGGCATATTTTATTCAAACTGTATCGTCAATGTTCAAAATTGCAGTATTTGTACTAGAGGTACTTAAGGAATTAATCCCATACCGTAGCAGCGAACAGCCCCATGTCCCAGAACGAAGTTAATTTTTAACAGGTCTAGTTTTTCGTTTCTCAAAAGCAGCTGACATCCTTGAGATATTATCAATTATGACGTCACGGAAGCCTCTCACTTTTCTCAGTTACACAATTTACATCATGCTCAAACATAAAGCTAAAGCTTTGTGGTGATTCTGAACAACAGCTCATGAACGTGTTTTGATTTGGAGGGTACTAACTTCACCATTCATATAAATAGGTTCAACGTCTGTGGAACACGCATCTGTTCTTCATATCCTCCTCTGTTTTTTTTTTCTGAACCGTTGTACTTCCAACAAACAAACTAAGCCCTATTAACAAAATACGTAGGTGTGATACTTCTGTTTCATATTCTTTTTAATTTCTTCTGTAAACAAGACGTAAACCTAGAGACATTGGAAGGACTCATTCCAAATAGATTTATTGAATTAAATGTAGCACTAAATAACGGATGATCCGTCGTTTTCTTGGCTCTTAATTGCTTCAGTTTCTGCACTAAAGCTGATCGATACTGGCAAAATTAGAATTGGACTTGCAGAACAATTCACGAAACTCTTGCTGTCCGATGTGTAGGCGAATATGTAACTTAGAGGGCTTGTAGTTATTGATGTCGTTCTTTCAATTTGCGATTCACGAAAAGTATAAAAGCTGTGGCCGCTACAAATGCAGCCGTTGTTGAGTCACTTGCTCAACCCTCTTCAACTCTCCTACAACTGAACTACAAGGATGTAAACTCTGATTTTCCAAGTTATATTTTATTCTCTGTATGTAATTACACTAACGTACTACACATAACCTTGCCTCTTCCCTGGCTATCATACGCACGTCCACTATCGCGGTTAACCTAACGGTATAACTGAAAAACGTTAATTAAATCAGGTATCCAAACACATTTTAATGTTATATTCTTTTTAGATCTCGTCTAATTTTTCCAATCTATCCAATTGGAAATGGGCCCAGAACGACCTCTATGGATTCACTTGTTCCGAATTTGTATTGATTCATTTGTATCAAATTTCTAGAACTTCGTACATGAAAGAAAAACATTCAGATAGAAACTCCTTGAACAACAATTCTGCAAATTTTGTCAAAAGAAGAGAATATGATGAACAAATGCGTGCTTTTCAGATGTAGAATTAATTGTCCATATTTCTGGATGATAGTAATAAATATAACTAGTGGCTATTTATTGATCTTATTTTCTTTTTTGGAAAGTTTTGAAATTTGTTATGGAAAAAAACCTTGGAAATACCATTACGGTGTTAAACTTGTTTGGGAGGAAGGTGGGATTATCAGAAAGCTACAGAAGCTATCGCATTTTTTGATGTTAAAGGTTTGGTGTATCATGAATATCTGCATGAAGGACAAAAGATAAACCAAGACGTTTATATTGACGTCCTGAAACGTTTTGCGTCCAGCAATCCGGCCTGATTTGTGCACATCAGGGCAGTGGTTCTTATTGCGCAACAATGCAGGGCCCATACTGCTTTATCAGTCCAGGAATATCTGGCCAATCATCGTATTCCTCCTCTACCACATCACCCATATTAACCCGTACTGTCGCCGTGTGATTTCTTTTGTTTGGCCGTGTGATTGATTGATTAAGTTGGCGTTTTAAGCCCTCTTTATACACATTAAGCTAATCGGGACTGGACCTATAGTTTAAAGTGGAATCCGAACCACTATGTACCTCCACCAGGTATCGAACCCGGGATCCTTTGATTGAAAGGTGACGACGCTACCACTGCGTCATCGGGGAGGCCCGTTCCCAGTGTGAAAACGCCGCTCAAATGGAAGCGTCAAGATGAAGATATTGCAGCAATCCAAACGGCTGTGACAGATGTGCTGAGAAGCATTCCAGATGAAGCTTTCTCTGCTTGCTTCCTTGACCTCCAGAAACGGGAGCGGCTGTGCATAGATAGCCGACAAGATTTGACAAGACCTAGGACCATTAGTCCGTAAGTTGAATCAATTATTTTTTACGAGCTCAGTCCTGGAACTTTTGTGACAAAGGATGTACTACCCATATTATCAACCATCATGTTCATTAGCAATTTGTCGCAATTTGAAGTTAAAAAAAAAACAATAGACAGAATGCAATATCTGCTGCAGCAACAGCACAATCCCATTCGTTAAAAAGCATGCTATAAAGAAGAAAAAAGAACGACAATAGTGCTTGACAATCCGCCTGTTCTTATATTTGCTAGTGACTGTACAATACTGCAAGCAAGGCAGATGAAAGGTGAAAAGAGCATTTCTTGACATGTGAAACAAAAATGACCGGTTAACATTAAAAAAAAAAAAAATGTTAGAGAAGTATTCTTCGGTGGATAGCGTAGCATTAGAACGCAGACAGGAATATCGAGAGTTTTCTGTTGCGTCTTTGTCAAGGTCAAAAATGAAAGCAATACCCAAGCAGTCAGCTGTTGTTTATAAACGTGAGACATAACCGAGAAAATTATGACAGCTTGAGATTGGTCCCTTCAGGGTTACAAGCACTTGCATTTCATCACAAAACAGCTTTATTTTTCTAAACTCTGTTTCACAAAGGAAGAGCAACGTCTACTGGAAAACATGATACTCTTCTACCCATGTATTCGGTTAAACGTTCGTTAATCAATTTTCCCAATGAGAAACTCCAATATGGACCCAATTCCTTAAAATTACGTATCCAAAAAATAGAATTGCCTTTCTATCTAGTGGAAGAAAATATTCCAATATACCTGTCAACAGGGTTTCAACGTCGAGATTCTAAATTGAAAGCAAATATTTTTAATAATTTGTGACAACCTTTCGCACTCTATGTGCCGAGTTTGTAAGCGTGCTTAAGAAAATTCGTAATGTAATTTTGAAAAGGGCTACTTTTTACAATACTATTAAAACGTTTCAAACATTTCCCTTCTTTTATTTTAATCAGCCAAAATCACATGAACTCCCTCAGCCTTTACGTTAACAAACTGCAGTTTGTACCTGCCTTATCAGCCATATTTCTTCACGGGTTATAATTTAACCTAACAGAGGTAAATCTATGCCTAGGATTTTTAACGCTTTAAAAGTATGAATATAATCAGCATAACCTTTAACTTTGACCAGTAGTTGCCCCCCCCCACCCCCCTTGCCTCCCGCATACACAATTTTGTATTATTCTCATCCTGGTCACGTTTCGACCCCAATTGTCAGGGAACTAAACGAAATTCCTTCTCTGGGTGCAACACCACTCGCTATTTCCATAGCCTCTGCAATAAAACGACAGTCATATGTCAACTTGATTAATAAAATAACCTAGGCCCAGTCGAACAAATGCTATTCAAGGATGACAACTTGATTCCAAACAAGTTTTTTTTCTGTAAATAGTTATAAGGCGCAACTGCAAATAGTCATAAGTTCTGACCCACTGAAAATTATAATTATATTAACCCAGATATGCTCGTGTTATGTGTTATTATTGCTAAAAATTAAAGAATTAATATAAAAACAGTGAAAAGAACAAGACACTTACCTATCTCCAAAATTGTAGCTTTATAGAACTGTCCGTCGATCCAGCGAACATCATGCACTTCACCAACAGACAACTTCTTATTCTTCATCTTAACTCTCGCTGCAGTACATTTGTAAATAACACCATCTTCTTTGAATCGCACTGAAATAGGCTTCATTACCTTGAAGTTCCGTTTATTATTTTGTCTCATGTTTGCAACTTCACCTATCACACACACGGCACGACTGCCCTCTCACCGAAGCAATGGACTCAATAGTGCGCGCAAAATATTTGGCGGTTTAAAAAACCCGCCTTACCTCCCACGAATTACATGTTGCCAACTACATGAACATTTAATACTCGATTTCCACAATTGACAGAGAAGAAAGTTTCTGCTGTGTTAAGACGTCAGTGTTACAACAAGCAAAAATGCATTGTTCACAATATATTTATTATATTTGTTAGTAGTACAAGGTGGCCGCGGTGCCTCAGTCGGTAACGCGTCTGACTACCATGCTAAAGGTCCCGGGTTCGATCCCCGGCCGGTTCAAATCCGGGATGGAAGCGGCCCCGGCGCCCACCCAGCGTCGAATAACATGGGTACCTGAGGGAAACCCTGGGGGGTAAAGGCGGTCAGGGGCGTGATGCTGATCACATCACCCCCACTCACGACCGGATCAAGAAAGTGTGGGGCGTTACAATCACACCCCCTATATGCCTTCATGGCATGGTGCTATGCACAGGGGAGCACTTTACCTTTACCTTTTACAAGGATTTCCCGTTGAACACCCGCGCACAGGCTGTCAAGAGTGTCCACAGCGGAGTAACGTGGTTCAACCGCACCATCGAAATTTTTGAACATATACGTAATTTTTTTCAGTTCATATATAAAGAAAAAGATGGGAAAAATATTCAGACGCTAATTTTTCATCAAATGTAGAAGTAAGGTTTCCGTTTGGCAGTGAGCATAGGTATTCGATATGACAATAAAATGTGCATGTATTTGGAGGGAGAGGGGTGAGAAATTGGGAATTCCCTACTATCTACCATTAAAAAATATTTTTTTTCTTTACGAGAGTGAATCCGGAGGATATAGTCAAGGTCCACCGGGTGGGGGGGGGGGGAAGCTGCTGCAGCCCTATTCCCAATTCATTGAGCGAAAAAAAAATCATAATAATTGGGGGACAAGACATAAAATTATGAAAATACACGTACGTGTAGAATTACCCCAAAGGAATATTTTATTTTATTATGTGTTATTCATTTTCTGCTTGATTTTGTACTAAGATTAATTAATATAAGGCCACTGGATCTGCAATAACTGAGTATTCAACTCACTTTTAGGTGTGCGTTGTCGAGTAGATATAGTCATTACTAGTAAACCAAACAAACAATGAAATAAATTAATTTTAACCATTATATCATCATGTAGCCGTATACGTCGGCGACCGTCGTCTTCTTACCACCTTCTTCTCCAAACGAATCATTATATTTCTTAACATTTTACCCTAAAAATTATCACCAATGTAAGTAAGTTGTAATAAAAGTAACTGCACCCCCAATCACCGCCACTAATTAACATAAATTACTGACTGAAATTAAATTGTATGTGTAAAATATACATAAATGTAAATATATATACAGGGTGTTTCTAAAGGTCGTTTACAACGCTTGGGAGGTGATTCCTCACACGAAAACAAGCAAAAAGTCTAAGTTCCATTTTTACGACTGAGGCTTCGTTTCCGAGATAGGAGCCTCGCAAAAGGTGACAAAGTGAACGTCACACCTGACTGGGACGAATACTATAACAGATAGAGAGGCGGTTCCAAGGGAATCATAAAGGAATCGTATGTGCTCAGTCCGGAAGTCACTATGAAAAGTTCACTGCACGCATGCGCAATGGAGTCCTCAAAGGAATTGGGGATTTCCAGCAAGAACAATGCATGGAAAGGGTATGTAACGCAGCAAGAAGGACCGTGACATTGAGAAATGCGTTAAAGACAACACATCCCGACCTCAAACATCAAAACATGAGCACGGAACACAAAATCCGAAAAGTTGAGCACGGTTGCATACCCCAGTTACACGCGAGGAATGAACGAATCATGTCACGTGGCATACGAGAGACACATTACTCCACCAGGAGGAAGGAAAGAAAAACACAATATCATATGATTGCGACAATGTGTATTTTTACACGCGACAACTACGTAATATCCCCCCCCCACACACACACAACAAACAACAAATGCTACAATATCTTATGCACAGACAGTGCGTGTCACTGTACACCAACTGAAGATGTCACTTTCACCACACAAAGGGGGTGGGGAGCAATACGAAGAGTGTTAGCACGCGATTACTGTGACGTAAAAGAGACCAGTTTTGGCTCTCGTATTCTACGTTTGACCTTCATGGCTGCTGTACCCGCGAGAGGAGCTCGAAGGGTTGGTTCTCTCCGGCAGTCGTCCCAGTCGTGTTGCAGGTTCTGGGATATGATCAGCAGTTCGCTCTAGGTTGTCATACGCATTGAAGAGTACTAGTATGTTGTATTGAAAGAAGTTGACGTGGTGAAGTGGGCAAGTCAAGTATCGCAACAATTGGTCTGTGGTGTTCGTACGGTGATACAGCCAATTTGTGCAGTGTGCCAATGTTAAACAATAACGATACTTTGCAGTTCCAGCTCCCTATTACACAGATGGCTGCGTATACGACCCAGCAGCTAGCAGACATGCATCTCATGTATGGGGAGGCACGTGGTAATAGCCGTGAGGCAAGGCGTCTTTATGGAGAACGCTTTCCACATAGACGTTTGCCGTCTCACGCCTTCTTTCAGATAGTGGACAGTCGACTGAGTGAAACAGGATCAGTGTTACCACCGCGGCAAGAAGTTGGAAGACCCCGAAGTGTACGCACACATCAGTTTGCAGAAGATGTGTTAACAGCGGTCGCAGAACATCCTGGAACCAGTACGCGCGTTCTCGCTCGGGCAGAAAACACGTCTCATGTGAATGTTTGGCGAGTGTTGTCAGAGGAAGGAATGCACCCTCTTAAACTGCAGAAAGTACAAGAACTGTTACCTCCTGACTTTCGCCCTCGTATGGAGTTTTGCCAATGGTTGTTGCATCAGCTGGACACAAACCCTCACTTCGGGGCAAAGGTATTGTGGACAGATGAAGCCATTTTCACATGGATGGATGTCTTCAATAGTAGAAACAGTCATGTCTGGGACTTTGACAACCCACATGCACTTTTTGTGGCCCATCACCAGCACAGGTTTTCAGTGAATGTGTGGTGCGGGATAGTACATGATCATTTAATTGGACCACACATTCTCCCTGTTCGCCTGAATGGTCGCACGTATCATGCATTTCTTAGTGAGGTTCTGTCTGAACTGTTGGAGACCGTACCTTTGGCACTGCGGTAAGAAATGTGGTACCAACACGATGGTGCACCAGCTCATTTCGATTGTAATGTACGACATTTCCTGCATGACGTGTTTCGCAATGGGTTCATTGGTAAGGTTGAGCCTGTGCCTTGGCCACCGAGGTTGCCAGATCTCAACCCTCTCGATTTTTTCTTCTGGGGGGAAATGAAAACCCTCGTATACGACACACCTGTCACATCAGCTGAGGACCTCGTTGCTCGCATCAACGTCGCCGCCGCGACGGTAGCTGATACACCTGGCTTGTTTGCTCGTACTCGACAATCCTTGATTCGTCGCTGTCATCTCTGCGTAGAAGTAAACGGCAGACATTTTGAAAACTGTCTGTGATTATTGCCCTCGGCAAATCTCAGTGAGAACACTCTTGGTATTGCTCCCCACCCCCTTTGTGTGGTGAAAGTGACATCTTCAGTTGGTGTACAGTGACACGGACTGTCTGTGCGTAAGATATTGTAGCATTTGTTGTTTGTTGTGTGTGTGTGGGAAGGGGTTATTACGTAGTTCTCGCATATAAAAATACACGTTGTCGCAATCATATGATATTGTGTTTTTTTTCTTTCCCTCCTCCTTGCGGAGTAATGTGTCTCTCGTATGCCACATGACATGATTCGTTCATTCCTCGCGTGTAACTGGGGTATGCAACCGTGCTCAACTTTTCGGATTTTGTGTTCCGTGCTCATGTTTTGATGTTTGAGGTCGGGATGTGTTGTCTTTAACGCATTTCTCATTGTCACGGTCCTTCTTGCTGCGTTACATACCCTTTCCATGCATTGTTCTTGCTGGAAATCCCCAATTCCTTTGAGGACTCCATTGCGCATGCGTGCAGTGAACTTTTCATAGTGACTTCCGGACTGAGCACATACGATTCCTTTATGATTCCCTTGGAACCGCCTCTCTATCTGTTATAGTATTCGTCCCAGTCAGGTGTGACGTTCACTTTGTCACCTTTTGCGAGGCTCCTATCTCGGAAACGAAGCCTCAGTCGTAAAAATGGAACTTAGACTTTTTGCTTGTTTTCGTGTGAGGAATCACCTCCCAAGCGTTGTAAACGACCTTTAGAAACACCCTGTATATATATATATATATATATATATATATATATACAAATATAAATATACAAAATATAAATATAACTTTAGATTGACATTCATTTACCCTTGCCCTCCCCCTGGACGTCCATGATGATATGTACAAAGTCTTATATTCCAAGAAAATGGTCATAAAGTGTAAACAATCAGATACACTTAGCAGTCTCTTATTGAACTACGCAAGTAGTGAAATACAAAATAAAATCATCCTTGCCTCTAAAAACACAATTTGTAAACCTTTTCAATGTAACCATTGGAGGTACAAAATACATAGTACATTGTATGCCACTTCAGGACAAAACGCACATTGCACACTGACTTGAATGCAGCTGACATTCTTGGTCCAGTGTGAGCAAGAACAAGTATGCGAAAAATAAACCGTTTATCAACAATGCAAGAAAGAAGAAAAATCAACATAACTCACATTAAGCTATAGGCATTATCAAAAACCACGAACAGACCACTTTAAGAAATAAAAGAAGAAAAAATTCATAACAACAATGCTGACAAAAGAAAAAAAAGGCCGCTGATTTTTATTTTTTATAGAGGCTGCCACCAGTACAGGAAAGTATGTACATCGGCATCTCTTTCAGTGCTTGCCTGTTCCATACAATAATAATGGTTTACTTCAGTACCTAACATTCGGCGCTCAATATGATATGACATAATATGAAACTCGAAGGGTTAGTGTTTTCAGTTGTTCAGTTGATGTAGGGGGTGCGGAAGAAAATTAAGGGGTGCACAAGCACCGCCTCGCGGCCCCCTCTCTGGATTCGAACTACGTATATAAGCTTTTGTAATATAACGAAAAAACGTTTTAATACCCCTCCCCCCAAAAAAAAACTTTAAAAATAACTATTGAACTACTTGTCACAGACAACCTTTGAAATATTAGTCAGTCAGTCTGATACCTGGTGAAAGCACATGGTTGTTCGGATCCCACTTTAAACTGTAGGTCCAGTCCCGATTAGCTTATGTGTGCTTAAAGTACGTTTCTTTGAATTTTGTGACAGTTCCGTCCAAGTAAAACCAAACATAGCAGACGGTGGAGGCACATGACACAGTGGTTCGGATCAAACTTTAAACTTTAGGTCCAGTCCCGATTAGCCATTCTGTGCATAAAGTGGACTTATAACAACAATTCAATTCAATTCAAACATAGCAGAAGCTTAGACTGTTGGAATCCAATCCTAGCCTTTTCCACTATATTATGGCTTAAAAATCCACTATGTCTTAGTGTTATGTCTATGGAGGAGGTAACTGTGATTACATTATGGCGGGGAAATATAATTTCAGCCGATGTTTTTCGGTTTGAACTATTCTCTGCACTGCTACCACTTGCTCATGGTATCCGATTACATGTAAACATGTTGAGGGGAATGTGAAGCACACATCAGCAGACCAGCAAGGTGAACAATCTCGTTGGGTAATCAAGTCATAAGTAGATGTCAGTTTCTTGTTTTATATATATATATCTCCGAAAACAGTGGGGCAACCACAGGAGGGCAGGGGAGGCATTGCCCCCAATCCTGGACGGAAACCAATCTAGTGGGTTAAACATTGAAGTAAAAAACGCAAAGCTAGCAAAATCTAAGAGTAGCAGGACAAAATGATACTCATGATGGAATTATTTTTCATATATTTCTTGCATTTTTTTTCCAGCACATGCAAGGGGGCAATTCTCCCCCTAGATTTTAAACTTTATGGAAATAAAAATATATTTCATAAAATTTTCTTGCAATTTGGCAAATCTTGCGATGACTAGCTACGTAAAAATGTCACGCTTCGCCACTGGTAACAAATAGTTTACATTTGTAGAATGTGATTTTCGACACAAGGAATTCATCGAAATTGATCACTTTACCCGGTAATTCATCTCTTTTTCACAGACGACTTGGGTTGTATGGCGCGACCTTTTCGAACACACTCAAATGTCAACCTCTATCCTACCCAGTATACCCTGGAAACTTTAATCTTGCAGGCGAACGAGTCTCTGGCGCCTGAAACCACACTAAAAATAATAACTTGTGGGGTGTTGTATTTTCAGTGTCTGCGTGTATTTGTTTTCGCCCTTCGTCACTTTCATCTAATCACCATTGAACCTCATCGCCGCCCTTAGCCAAAATTAGCAGAAAAGTGACTTCACATGAACAAATCAGGCGAATCAGCAACAATTTACTCTTACAAAAGTGGAGTTGCATTAGTTCATACCCCTTCCAAAGTTTAGGTGGTAGTTTCAATTTCACAGTGTTATATTGTTGGATCAAGGCAGCTATCTCCGTGAACAATAACGTTGTTTTCCGAAAGTCTTAAATGCTTCCCTCTGGCAATACACCCTCTTAAATGAAAGCATCTTCTGTGGTGATAAGATGACACCTTCCCCTTGAGTTCTTTCTGTATATATTTTTTCTTCACTGGCATAATGTTTTCGCCTTATAATGCTCTTTTAATCAAGGGTCAACGGAAGAAAATAAAATACTTTATACAGTAAGTCCTTTATATCTCACAGGCAGATTGCTTCCCTAAGGAAACCCAGAGTTATCATACAAAAGATCCCAAAGTTCCAATCTTCTGACAATTAAAACTCACAAAACTGAATTTTTAGTAACTCTTTTACTGTATCAGTGGTTAGGGACTGGAATGCACTTTCACATGAAATGAGAAAATAAATAAATAACAATAAATAAGAGACAAATAAATAAATAAATAAATAAATAAATAAAGAAGTTCTGGGTTGAACTGCCCCCTCCCCTGGTGGATCGGACTCCACTTTAAACTTTAAACTTTAAACAGTCCCGATTAGCCTATCCGAACATAAAAGTGGATTTAAGAACAAAGAAACAAAATGTTATATTGGATACTTCGTGATATTACCTTTTTTCTTTACTTCATCTTCATCTACAGATTCTGTTGACCTTTTCGGCTGAACATCTGATGCTTCTACAGTTTAAACCATTATCATCGTGATTGGTTAGTTCTCTGACGCCCTCAAAACAAAGCTTTCCTACCAACTTCTTCTTCTTTTAATTCTACGTAAGCTCATCACAAGAAAAATCGCATGATTACGTAACTGATAGGTTAAATTTATGTGAGGAACGAAGATTTCTAAATAGAAGTAGCCACCCATTATTAATTCAATAATTCTGCAGATTTTCCCATACCCAGATAACTGTTACATCAAAATTTATACACTTCGGTCCAAAGTTGTTATTTTGTAAACCATGTAGATATTTGAAGATGACATGTAAGTAAAAATTGTAATGAAATAAAAAAAAATACACTTCTGGAATTTCAATGTAGACCTAATTAAAAAGTCGAAATAATTTATTGTGTTGCTGGAGGAAGCAACGGTAAGATGGGGTTTTATTTGTTTATTTAGAGATTATTTTAATCATACGCAGGCCGGAATTTATATAGGCTATGTGAAGGCCCGGAGCTTACAACACCAAGACCCCACCCCAATCCCCTCCACTGTTTCAGTTATAACTTTTCGCCAAGCTACATGAGGTGGTTAGTTATACGTATTTCTACATTTCTTCATCACATCCGAAGTACCTCATTTTTTTCTTTATGTGGTACTTTTCCAAGCATTTTTTTCCCAGTGAAGGCCCAGAGATGCAGCCCTCAAAGTCACCTAAATCCTGACCTCATCATGATCATACCCTGCATAATTTTGCACCTCCTAACCTAGTAGCTGCTTCTAATCATAGAAGTATTCAAATGATCACAGCTTTTTTGTTTCAAAATCTCTAGTAATTCCTTTTGCTTTCTAATGATAAAGTTAAGACAGCTTTTTATGGGATGATGATATGTGAACATTTCTAGTATAGATAATATTCATGAGTAAAATATACGTGTAATGAATACCAGAATACACTTATTTATTGAAACATTCACATATCCCAAGTGGGCAAGCGGGTGGGCACAGGAATTTTTGGGTGGGCGCTCGCCCACCCGTGCCCATCCCTGTCGCCGTCCCTGAGCTAGAAAGTAATGGAACCCCTGGTCTACACACCAACCTGCGCGAAAAGGAGGTTGAGAAGGGTGGAGTGGAGCGGGCAAGATTTCGGCGCTGTTCGCCTTCTTAGCATAGGTGCCGATTTCTTCCGATATTTGCGGAGGCCCAAAGCTGAGCAGAGCATAAATACAGACTTTTTCCCTTTGCAGCGCGGGGGTGGGGGAAAGTTTTTTTTACAGTAGTAGGGACACACTTGAGAAAAATATTTAAAGAAATTGCAATTACTATTAACTCACTCTGAAAATAAAACATATATATCATGGTACATGAAACTTTATTAGCTGGACAAAAATTAACTGTATTTTGATTGCATAATTATTCAACACAATATGTAACTTTTGATTGACACTATAAAGAGATTGATCGATTACTACTATTCTTTTTGGAGTTTAATATAAATAAGAAATTCCCAGGCTGAGAATAGTGTTTTCTTTTGTGAAACATTTAAATAGTCCACAAGCCATTCTGCTGCCATCTTTCTTCGTAAGTTCAAGAGCAGAGAGAACAAGTCCCTATTACTGTATTGTCCTTGAAATTGACGAAGCAAGAGCTAGGTATCTTGTTGGGCCAAAAAGGTTTAATATTGGATGAAGGGCCTCCACAAGAAGTGGATACTATATTTTCAAAGTTTAAATCAAAATAATATACGTACCATGCGTTTTTTCCCTACATTGACTGTGTACTCGAAACATGAAATACAGAAATAGAGTAAATGCACAGGCATGCTGGACACTATAAAGACTCAGCTGGCTGATAGACTCAACATTGTTGACTTACCCATTTCAGATGAAAATCCTGCATAATTTACCGCCTCTTTGCAAAGTTCCTGTGTGCAAAAGTTTTACGATCATAAATAGAATAAATAATTCGAATTGGAAAACTTATGAAAATAAGGAACAAAAATGTTCTCACACAGAATCCTGTTATTTTATGAAATTTTCATCACCCAAACAATGCGTTGTTCCAAAATGAAACATTGGGCCCCTTACAGGTTCAGTTGCAAGCGAAGTTTTTTTTGGGGGGGCTCCCTGCTCCCCCCCCCGTTTCGGCGCTCCTGCTTCTCAGTACCGGTTGGAAAACAGATACAAAATAAAACACTATTAAGCGGTTTTGCTCACCCTGAAGAGAAACAATAACTCCAACGGCTTTTTATGATTAGAGACAGTGGCGACGATTAGAGGGGGCGAGTTTTGCCTTATGCTAAACCTTATCTACAAATGGAAATATACTGTCTTCCCTCCCTCCCCAGTTTTGACACATTGCTCCCCGGTTTTGGAACCCAATCGCCGCCAATGATTAGAGGAAATAAACGAAATGTGGCTCGTATCGACTGGACAGGACCGTCGCCATCTATAGGGCAACTGCAACAACTGATGATTTTAAGAAGACTTGACCTTGAAAATATGGTAACACTGTTAAGCCTTGTTTCAATGTTTAATAAAACAGTCAAACGCTGATCATGGCAAAATTTATTGTAAAAGATACACTATAAACGTAACTTTTCCATCCTATAACAGGGTCTTCTTCAGACAAAGATTCACACCACAATTCTAGAATTTTGAGTGTGATATGTTGGAAATATATTACTATGGGTTAAATTGCTGTAGGCTTAACTGCAGTAAAACAACCTTACATTTGTGTTTTTATTATCAGTGTTGGCAATAACAATCTGTTGAATTGATTGTCTAGTTGTTAATTATGTCCCCCAAAAATGTATTCGATTTAGAATTGACTCTAGGCGTGAGCAGATCTTCTGATTAAGTTGGGCAAAGCCTTGATGAATGTTCAATTGGAGAAAGCCGGAACGGCCCCTTGCAATACCTGACAAGACGGGACGGAAAGTTTACAGATATTCACTAACCGGAAAACCGTACCGGTTCCCTCCGGTCTATTTCGAGCCTTCAAAACCGAGAATTATAGTTGATGCTTTTCGTGATCCTATAGTGGCACCGTGAATACATAACAATCTTTTTCATGTTATCCACCTTATTTGCTGAAAATGATCTTTCAACAAAATCATTAGTCAATGGTGCAAATTTGAATGCTCAAACGTTACTTGGCAAGACGTGGATGCCACAAAGACCAAATGACGCAAAAGTGAGCACGGGCCATTCGGATCAAAAGTTTGCACTTTGGACCGAGCACGTAACAGTGGCGCCAGACATTTCGGTTTGTTTGGAGCTTTCAAATAACATCATGGAATCGACAGAAAGTATTCTTCTAACACGTTAAGCCGTTAAGTCATGGAACACTTTTCGACGAAACCAAGCAAATACCTATGTGTGAGATATAAAAATCCTGAAAGCCTTAAAAAATACATAAGGACCTAACTTGTTATTTCTCTTCATCTGTAAAGGTAAGAAACATAATATTCGAGGTATGATTGTGTGTTCCTTGCAAACTGGCACGCACGATTTCACCACAGGAAGCAACATCATAAATGTTAGGTTGGCAAAACAGCCTCTCTTGAACGTTCGTAGCACTGAAACAGAGACGACGACAGGGGTGGGCCGCCCACCCAAAGATTGCTCTGCTCACCCATTTGGCCACCCGATCAAATCTAATAAACATAAACACTATGAAAATCAGAATGTGGAATTCTGGTGTTTTCCTTGTTAATATTTTGCTTTTGAATATTTTCGGTCCTTGAAATAATAACAACTTCTCATCCCATCATAACAACTTATCATCCCACCACAAGCGTAGCTGTCCTTTAGTCAAATATTTGTTTAGTGAATAACTTTACGAAAGTTGGAATAAATATCCTGTTCAATTAAATTAATTTAAACTTTTCTTTCATCTTCCTTTAACTTTGTTATTGGAAAGCAAAAGAGGGCTTGAAACAAAAATTGTGATCTAATGAACTTCGATGATTAATAGGATGTAGCCAGGCGTCAGTTTGATAGAAGTAGCAAAATTATGTTCGGTATCATAAGGTCCGGATTTAAGGGTCTAAGGGCTTCAGCTCCAAGCCTCCACTGGAGAAAAAAATACTTTGAAAAGGACACATAATAAAAAGGGGATACTTGGAATATTTTAAAATTATGAAGAGTAAAACTAATCATTGGACCTAAAAGTTAAAACTGAAACTACATATAGAGGGGTAAGAAGGGTATTAAATTTTGATTCAACAGTTAGAACAGATATAGGTGTGAAAGGGAACTGTAGAATTATTGAGTCGATAAAGAGTGGCTAACTTCTTTAGAAGTTATCTTTCTACACACAAGTTCTCCCTGCCAGTTACGCATTTATGTGATTTTCTTGCGATTAACTTACATAGAATTCAAAGGAGTGAGGGGGTGAAAGGAAATATTTAGCCGGAGGCGTTAGAGACTTTAATCAGGCACGGTTAGAAGTGTTTAGATTTTACAAGCATCAGAAATTCAGGAAAAGAATTGAACAATATTTGAACATACAATTGAAGTAGAAAGAAAAAATCAAATATCTCACAGAAGAATCAGAAAACGTTTTCGGTTCTTAAAGTCCATTATAATGCTCAGATAGGCCACACTTTAAAGTGGGGGTATAATCGGTTTGCATTTTTCTTCAACTGAGATTGAACCCGGAGCTCCTTCATTACAAAACGACAGCTTATGTTATCGGAGAGAAAATATACAGACTAAACTCACAGAAACAGTGTCATTTCATCATAACAGAAGATGGGTATATTTGAGAGGAGAATTGAATTGCCTGAGGATTAAATCCTTTGTTCACTTACAGTCAAATATCTGAGACTTACAGAATACAACGTAGTTAGTAGATGCCTTGATCCAAAAATTAAATATTGTGAAATTGAAATTATTACTTCAAGTTCCAAAGTGCTATGAAGTAGTGAAATAAAATTTGTGGAAAAGTAAACTGTGTCTGATTTGATTGATGTGTCATGTTTTACGTCGCATTTCTGCTAATCCTGACTGAGGGGACGACGATTTTGTTGATTTAGTGTTTTAAGTCTACTTTATGCACAGTAAGGCTAATCGAAACTGGATTTAAAGTGGGATCCGAACAACTACGTGCCTCCACCGGGTACCGAACCCGGGACTCCTTGATTACAAGGCGACGACGCTGCCACTACACTACGGGGTAGGCCCTGAGGGGACGATGAGATTGAATGATTAGATGAAAGTGATGAAGGAAGAAATATACATCGCCTAAACACAAACACAGAGAATTATCTTGACTGTCTTTCCAGGCGCCAGACTCGTTGGCCTGCAAGAATGCAGTACTGCGCGGGAAAGATTGATTGATTGAGTTGGAGTTTTAAGTTCACTTTATGCACAGTAATGCTATTTGGGACTGGTAACGTGAGATCCGATCCACTGGGTGTGCGGGAAGGAGGATGACAATTGAGTGTTGATAAAATATACAGCCCAAGTAATCTGTGAAAAAGAGAGGAACTTACGAGTAGCTCAGATGATCAACTTTAATGAATTTCTTGTGTCCATGTTCTCCCCGATGGCCGAATGGTATCGTCGTCGCCTTGAAATCAAGGGGTCACAGGTTCCATATCCTGAAGGGATTCGGATCCCACTTTAAATTGTAGGTCCGGTCTCCAGTTGTGCATAAAGTGGACTTAAAACAAAAACTAGAACTCTTGTGTCCATATTGCTTTCTACGAAATGTATACTACTTGTTAGGCTACCTTATTTACTATGGAAGTTTCCATCGAACCGGAGACCAAGACTTCGGACTATTTTAGTGGGCGAATAGCAAATTAGTAAATAATAACTCCAATCCCTAACAGATTTTCTACGTTAATTGTTATTTTGCGGTTATTTTGTCATATGCAAAATCTACAAAGAATTGGTTATTCCACGTGCATTTAGAAAGTTTCCGTACAAGACATTGATCTTAATCCAATCGTTTAAATACATCTGTAAGTTGCAAAAATCTCGCAAACCAAGAAAAGTATTTAATAACTCTAAACCAGAAAAGAACACTCCTTTCAGTTACAAACTCATAATGTGATAAAAACTACATGTACAAGTGCATGCAATGAAATTATGAACAAAATAATGTAATTTTTCGCCACTTTCCCAGCCCGGTTACTGAATCCAGTGTGTGGCCTGTCGATGAATTTTACCTTTGAGGGACAAAACTTGATGTAAAACGAGCTTAAACCCAATTCACATTTATTTCACTATGTATGAAAGAGCGTAATTAACATGCATTGTTGCGAGATATGATTGGGGAAATCTAGCTTCACAGCATCCTTAGAGTTTCAAGTCAGAATATAGGCCTATCAAAATAATAATAATAATAATAAATAAGGGCTCTATTGAATCCTCTCACAACTGTTCTTCGTGGAGTACGAGTAAAATAATTTTACACCGCCCTTGCTAAGAAAACGCTGAACTAAAACTGACTCAGACTCGCAATGTTCGTGAACGCCCACGACAATGAAGGGTCATTGTGTATATTCAGCCGAATTTAACACCCATAGCCTTTCGAAGACGCAACTCAGCGGCTTAAAACGGTGGCAACGAAAAAAAAACACGAAATGAAAATGAAGTTGTAATTAAATATATGTGTGTGTTGAGACGTGTTGTTGTCCAGTGTTTCTTCAAGAAACTATAACTCTGGTTGTAGGCGACGTAAATTTATGGGACTTGGACAGTCATGTTAAAAAAAATGTCGTGCCCCATCTTATGATGAACCTTGAAGTGGCGAGTTTTATGAAAACTTCTTGCGGCCAAGGAGAATACAGAACATGGAGTTTAACATGTGCGCCACAATTTCCTAACTACAGGGTGGCTCAATAAGTCACTTAACACCCTCAGTACAAGGCCACTGCGGCATGGAATTTGAAATTGGCGATGACCAATCGTTATCAGGCCAAGGTAGAACCACATTGACGTTACCCACACGGTAGGCGGCCATCTTGATGTCCGCCATCTTGAATTCAACTTCAGAATTTTAAATGGGAAGGGGGTCGTGCGACATATCAAAATGGGCTAGAATTTCACGAGAAATGCAATGGTGAAGGTGTTTTCGACGTATCTTTAACCAGTAAAAAGTTATGACTGAATTATTGTACCAATTTGCTCCTTTTCGAGGTGTTAGAAAAATGCCTTAAAATTTGTTTAGCGCTTCGGTAATGCATCGAGATCAAAGTGACGTCTATGGAGAGACGTTCGCATTCCATTGCACATTATTTTAATCGGATACATCCATGAAGAGCTGTGCATTATGAATGGTTGTCGCGAACAATTTACAGTGTGACGCTTCCATTGAATGAAAAGTCCTTCACAGTGACAAGGCTAATGTTTATGTTCATAAGGAAGTTTATAAACAGAATATTCGATGATTTTTATCTGATAACCCATTTTTGACAGATCAAAGCTGAATGGTTAGTGTTGGTAAGTTAATAGTGTGGCGTGCTGTGTGGAACACGATTGGTTAGTCAAATTTCCATCAACGGAACCTTAAATGCTTAGGGCTACTTGGATTTGTTAAATAAACAGTTTTTTTCATCCTTGCTTATGGAAGTAGGTACTTTTTACAGAGTTTTTTCAATAGGGAAGAACACCAGAACACTTATGGGAACGTTATGAACCAGTTTTTGTCCAAAGTTAGTTATCAGATGACAAGGGTCACATATTCTGTTTATAAACTGCCTTATGAACATAAACATTAGCCTTGTCACTGTGAAGGACTTTTCATTCAATGGAAGCGTCACACTGTAAATTGTTCGCGACAACCATTCATAATGCACAGCTCTTCATGGATGTATCCGATTAAAATAATGTGCAATGGAATGCGAACGTCTCTCCATAGACGTCACTTTGATCTCGATGCATTACCGAAGCGCTAAACAAATTTTAAGGCATTTTTCTAACACCTCGAAAAGGAGCAAATTGGTACAAGAATTCAGTCATAACTTTTTACTGGTTAAAGATACGTCGAAAACACCTTCACTATTGCATTTCTCGTGAAATTCTGGCCCATTTTGATATGTCGCACGACCCCCTTCCCATTTAAAATTCTGAAGTTGAATTCAAGATGGCCGCCGACCGTGTGGGTGGCGTCAATGTGGTTCCCCCTTTGCCCGATAACGATTGGTCATCACCGTTTCCATGTTGCGCGCTGCAGTGGCCTTGTACTGGGGGTGTTATATGACTTATTGAGCCACCCTGTATACAGCGTTGCACTCCTGCCATAGGCTGGTCGCCAAGGACAAGATCTGCGTGAACCCGCCCGATATCGCTTCTAAAACCGTACGCCGTATAACGCTTGCAATGCTTTTAGTGTGGTTAGGTTGCTAGCCTTAAGTTAAACAATAAACACATATTTCAAATTCAGACACATTTTACATGTAAAAAGTACCAAATAAGCACATATTTGGAAAAAGTGTCATTTTAGTAAAAAAAAAAATTGGAACACTTCGCGGCGCCCCTGTAAGCCAGCTACGGCGCCTAGGGCGCCGCGGCGCACACTTTCAAAACCACTGGTGTAGACTGTGTGAAGAGTTGCTTCAACTTCACACCAAACATCAAAGCGCAAGGTAACAATGATATTCAGCTTCATTATTTTGCAAAATCAAAACAATACCGAATAGGACGCAAATAATTTTATGGGTCAACATGATATTTTATCTTTTACAATTTTTTTCATTTAGGTTGGTTTGCCGCCGCCCCCTAGCTACGGCTCTGAACTTGATGAGACTGGACGAAAAGCAGGCATTGCGAGCAAAGCGAGCAAGAAAATTTAGCGAAATATAATTTTGCTTGCATAAAATTTGAAATCGAGGGAAATCTGCAAGTGCCCTTGGCCTTCTAGAAGGAAAATGCAAAAAATGTATGAAAACTAATTGAATCTTATCCATTTGTCTTGCTACATTTAGATTCTGCTAGCCTTGTTTGCCCCCCCCCCCTTGCCTCCCACAAAATTTACATACGTCGTAGTTTGAAGGGGGCAATGCCCCCTGCCCACTTGTTATTGCGCCACTTTACATGATTGTCATCTGATCTTTCGGAGGTTTCTTTAAGTGGCGTTCCAATCAGGACTTCAACTATAGCTATTCAATACAACCACTGGATATCTGTAATCATCTACAGTATATCATACAGCCCTACTTCGAACATATGCAGAGTGCCTGTGGCATAACGGATAATATTGTAAATAGAAAAGCACAGAGAATAACTAAAAAAAAAAAGTCGTTTTCACGTTCAGAAGACACAACGGCGCTTATGGAGAAACCGCACAGTCTTGCCAATACAGCGCTAGCTCATGTCGCCGGGAAATGATGACCTTCCTTCACAATGAAGGTGTTACATATTTTGTATATACAGGGAGTCCATAAAGTCCTGCAAAAAACTAAAACTCTATAACTTGAAAAGTATTAAGTTTCGTATCGTACCCAAGGTATTGGGTAAGAAGTATAAAGTCTTAGGATAGCAGGAAGCAGAGAAAGGAATGCAGAATAAGCAATTAGGCAAACGTGAGGTGAGTGTTGGGATTGTCAGGTAGTGTGGGCAGTTGGCGAGAATAGGAGAGAGAGTAAGGACTACGGATTGTGAGAGAGGAGCAAAGTGGGGAACGACTATTGGACGATGGTGTGTGACAAGAGACAAGTGATAGTTGAGAGGACAAGCTAGGAACAATCTCCATGTATTTGTAAGGCAAGTAATATCCTTTCCTTAACCAATCCATATCGGTTCAGTCACGGAGAGTATAAAACCCATATCTAATCTAAGTTAATTTCTATCGCCATTCCTTTAAAAGGTAACCTCTTGCATTTGTCACATTTAGGCCAAGCGAGTGATAACCATCTGAGAGATGAATAACAAATAACTACATCACCCAATTAAATCTAGAGGTTCTAGGTTCGATCCCAAACGCAGCATGGGAGTTGCGTTACGGTTTATTAACAAACTATATTGTGTGTACTTACAGCAAGGTTCAAAGTTTATTTCCTGCTTGTTAGGTTCATCGCCAAACCTCCAATTGTGCACCATTCACGTCCAAACACTGTTGCAGTCTTTTTGTGAAACCGAGAATTGCGTGCTGACGGTGCTCTGCTGGGATATTCAGAATCATATCTCTTATTTTTTTTTCATTTAGGATCCAGATTAGCTGGTTTCTGTGAATACACCTCGGTCTTTACATGTTCCCACAACCAATAATCGCAAGGTGTCAAGTCTGATGATCTTGCAGGCCAAGGTGTGGGCCCTCTTCGGCCAATCCATCTAACTTGAAATTGTTCGTTGAGAAACTGCCGAACTTCAAGGGCAAAATGCGGGGGCTCCCCATCTTGTTGCATGTGGACGTCATTGATGATGCCTAACCTATTAAGTTCTGGCACAGGGAATGTCTGTAGCATGTTCAGATAGTTGTTGCCATTTACCGTGTCTTCCTCGAAGAAAACTGGACCAATGATGCGGACCATTGAAATCGCACACCACACATTCACTTTGGGACTACCCCGAGTTTGCACTTCAAACTCGTGTGGATTTTCAACCCCCCATATGGGGTGGTTTCCCATATGTTGTCTGGAACTTTCTCTGCACTGAAACGCAAGATTTTAACTCTGCAAACCACAGAACACATTGTGCCTTTTCCTGGATGGACGCCATCTTAAGTCATATGATCACGTGATAACCAGTGCAAGCGTCACTGAGCAGTGTCGCCAGAACAAAACTTTAAACTTACACCCTTCTCACCCAAAAATGTGTATTGTTAAACGCAACAGCTAAAAAGTTATAGAGGTTTAGTTTTTTGCAGGACTTTATGGACTCCCTGTTATAATGATAATTATATGTAATTATTAATATTATACTGGGAACGTTACAGTTATCCTTTTTACTATGATCCATTGCGATCACTACACACGCGAGTGTAATACAAGAATATAGCACTTCAGAAATCACTTAAAAAAGTAAAAATCACTGAGCGCTCACACAACTGAAAACACTTTTTTCGAGAGAGGGAAAAAATCTAAACAGACCAAAGCAGATCTCTCACTCAAGTAAGTGGAACCTGGCACATGGGTTATATTCAAGTTGCAACCCAAACAAACAAATTAGTTATGGCCCACGTGAACTGATAAGACGTGAATGACTCAAGCAAGGCATGTCATATTTCTATCTTGAAGCCCCATATTTTGTCACGTGTTGGAAAGCCTTTCAAAGGTTAATATGGTGTCTATGAATTTATGTGTACGTTGGAAACTGAAAGGTGATCTTCATTTCAGTATTAATGTCGACAGTAATGTAAACAACACAACAATGTATTTGCGACAACACTAATGTTGCTCACAACAGCAGCATTGGAAATAATTGTCAATTATTAAATTTAAGAAATTTCAATTCTATTATAACAAACTGCATGAAGTTCATATTTTTACTGAATGGCAATAAAATAACTCGAAAACTTGGTGGTGATTAGCCGGAATGCTGCGGTGAGCCAGCTCAAGATGGCCAGACAACGTTTCCTTACTTCGCGCGCGGTTCGGGTTAAAAAGAAACTCCAAATGCATGGAAGTAATATTTCTGGGAACCTTTGAGTGGTTATAAAAAATAATTTCATTATTTTCTCCACAACTTTGTCGCTGGAAGTTTTTACTTGGAATTACAGAACAAGAAATGGCCAGCGACGACATTTTCTACTGCACGAATATAAAAAATTTCCACATACTTTATTTGAATATTTTTTAATGCAAATATGCTTTAAAGTATTGACAAATTCTGAGTACCACCATCACCTATGACAATTAAAAAACAGTGTCAATTTTTTTAATAATGAATGCTTCAATTTTACGGCATGTTTCAACGTTAGGAATGAAAACAATGTAAAAATTGTGTTTTCACAGAAAATTTGCGTTTTTAATTTATCTAAAATTATGTAAGCAAGTTACCAGTTTTTTGTGTTCACCATCGTATTCTCTACAAAATTTCCTGCAACACTGCAGGTACCGATTTTACTTAAGCTAAATTTGTAAATCCAGAAATTTCACAACAGGGCGCTCGTATATCCCATAAGAAAAGCATTGCCCATAAGAGCCCATTGTGTCTTCTGAACGTGAAAACGACTTTTTTTTTTCTAGAGTGAATACGTACTTGGAAGCTACCACGTCTTACCTGGGTAGGTGGGAAAGGTGCCATCCTAAATCCGTCCCTGGTTATATTAAAAAATCGAAAGGAATCGGGATAGTAATATTGAATTTGGTAAGATCTATCTGTGATCTAATACGACATAAAACTCTTAATGTGACCGTCCGATTGTGTATGATAATGATAACCAAGCAAGTCGAAAGTGAACGATCGGTGGTTCTTTACAAAGCAACATTGTATATTAAAATTATTATTTGTAATAAAATGTTATTCGACTTATCTTATATCTTGTTATTAGGGGATTATATTTAATATAGTTTTACGCTTTAATACATATATATACAAATATTACATGTACCATATAATTTCATTCAGCAAAATGTTCTCGAGTGGACCAGTTCATTTGACCTTTGGAGCCAATAATCATCGAGCCACTCTATACTCGATGATTGATCACAAACTATATTAAATAGAAAAGAATTTCGTGGACTGAAGCCAGAGCTGGATTTATAAGTAGGCTTAGTAGGCCACTGCCTATAGCATAACATTTTACCGGGTGGCAATTTCGAAGAGCGTTTGTGTCTCTAGCCGTCAAGGAAAATATATTTTGAATGTGTGATTACTAGGGAAAGGAACTTCAGGTAAATAAATGTTTTTTCTGCGATAAGATAGAGACCCTCATTTTTGCCAAAATTCTGATCATAGCCTTATATGTCAACACAGCAAATTTTATTTTACATAAAAACACATATTTTCCAGTTTTCCGTATGTAAATACATATTTTGCGAATTTTCATTTTAAATGCATAAAATCGCTCATTGACTTCATCTACCTCGAAATCCTCGAAGGAAAAATGTTTATTCTCCGCACCTCTTTCATATCGAGAGTGTTAGGTTTGTTTTGTCTTTAAGCACCCTCGCTGGCAGACTTCTGGCACCTCGCCTACGATCCTATTGGGAGAAAATAGCTGTAAGTAGCTGGGGCTGGCTACACGTAACGATAGCAAGGCTTTTTAATGAAGCAATTCAGCTATTGTGGCCGCAAGGCATAAAATTTGACAATGTTCTTCTCTTGACAGATGCTGCAGCTTACATGCAGTAGGCCTTGCTGTTAGCTACCCCAAAATGGTGCACGTTACATGTGTGGCTCATGCGTTGCATAGAATATGTGAAAAGATAAGAGCTCTTTATCCCAATGTCGATGAACTGGTTTCAAATGGGAAGAAAGTTTTTATCAAGTCGCCTAGAAGAATAGACATTTTTAAACAAAAATGTCCTGAAGTTCCCCTTCCCCCTACACCTGTAGTTACGCGATAGGGCACTTGGTTGGATGCAGATGTTATGCCCAGAACTTTGAAAAAATTGTATCTGTTGTAAATGATCTCGACAAAGAAGAATTCTGCAAGAACTGTTGATGGAGCCCTCCTTAAAAGTCGAATTGGCATACATCTCAAGAAACCTGTCCTTTCTCTCCAATTCCATACGAAAGCTTGAATCGTCCGCGTATAGTAGAAACGAAACTGAAAGAATTCACTGGATCTAACGCACGAGTGCAAATGTCTAAATGTACAGAATTTTTTGGGAAAAAACAAGGTTTTCAAACTTTGTGCCAAATTGCACGTGTTTTGGAAAGTGAAGTAGAGGAAGAGGAAGCTTTGGAAAACTTCAGCGTTAGTGACATTTCGTGCTTCAAATATGCAAGAATTGTTTCTTGTGACGTGGAGCTATCTTTCTCACAATATAAGATGCTTTTTAGAGATAATCGTGACAGATTTACAATGGAGAATTTGGAAACAAACTATGGTGATCCACTGCAACTCTTCCAAAAAATAGCTCACTAAGAGGTAATCATTTAGAAACTGATTTCAGGTGTTTAAAATGCATGTTATAGTTTGTTTTTGTTACCAAATGTTTTTATTTTTGTCACATATTTTCCTGTTTTTATCACATATTTTCAACATTTATGACACATAAAAAATAAATATTTCTGAGTTTTTTAGCACATAAAGTTCCGTTCCCTAGTGATTACCACTCTTCAGGAAAAGGATAGTTTGCCCTTTAATCTCTAGAGTAGCCAAAGTTTCAAATCCACCACTGATTGAAGCTAGTGCAATTTGAGTCTTATGGGTTATCTAATATATGCTTAGATCTGTCTGACTGTCTGTAAATGTGAATGAAAAACTGTACATTATAATTACCATATTTTGTGGCGTGAAATACAGTACAGTAGAGCGTCGATTATCCGAAGTAATTGGGGGACATGGGTGTTCGGAAAACTGGTTTGTTCGGATAATCGAACTGTACATGTTTATTTGCCAAAAAGAAGTACTGTACAGTAAATTTATTCATAAAAACAGGCATCTCTTTAAGTATTACAAAGTAACGTACAAAGGCAACTTTAGTAGGAATATATAGTATGTGGTACAGTTTATTAAACAAAAATATGTACATATTACATACGCATTTTGCATGAACAATACACACAGTACACAAAATTAACGTTTAAAAAAATCCTTTATTTTGGTCAGCAGCGCCTTATGAAGGCCCCATTAGAAGCAATGTTCCGCCAGCGGTGGCTCAGTGCGGCGACTACTGTGGGAAACTTGGTTTGGGAGTGAGGGGGATGAGGGTGGGAGAGTAACAGGTGCGAGCGAGTACACAGTTCGGTTAAGCGGTCGTTCGGTTGACCGACGTTCGGATAATCGACGCTCTACTGTATGTAACATTCTTATTCGTACACACGGATTTTCAAAGAAAATGCTTTAATATCTGAAAGGAAATGCACTCTTTTGAAATTGTTTCTTTACAATTCAATAACTAACATCATTAGGAACATAAAATCTTGCCCAAATTCTGTATAACCAATGACAATAATAAATTAAATGAAACTAAAAGAGAAACATGCCATTTTTTGTACAACTTTTCTATTCGTACACTTAATAATATAAAAGAAATAAACTATTCAGAGCAAATTGACTGACAGTTCAAATACTTTGATGCGTATCCTTTGGCTTTAATTACTGCTTGACACCTGGTTCTTCATAGAATTAACCAGTTTCCGATATGTTTCAGAGCTTATTTTATTCCAGTCGGCTTGCACAACAGTTTTCAACTCTTGTTTGGACTTGACGCCTGCTTTATGGACTCGCCTCTTCAAAATTGCCCATAAATGCTCAATGGGATTTAAGTCTGGACTTTCAGCTGGTGTTTATAGTAGTTTGGGCACATTCCATATTAGCCAATTCATGTTAACTCGCGCCTTATGCTTACTGTCATTGTCTTGTTGGAATCTGTAGATAGGCGGCATGTCCATTATTTGGGCACTCTGCTTTACATTGTTCTTCAATATGTCCAAATAGACATATTAATGATACCATTAATAAACTGGATGGTACCAACACCTCTGGACGATGTACAGCTCCAAATCATTAATGACCCACCACCGTGTTTAACTGTTGGAACTGTGTTAATGTGATCATTGTCTTTATTTTATTTTCTCCAGACCCTATTTATCCCATCTGACCCGTATATATTAATCTTGGACTCGTCTGACCATATTACACTATCCCAAAATTCCTGGTCTTTGGGATATGCTCTTTCGCGAATGAAAGTCTATTCCTGCGATTCACCTTATTTACATACGGCCTCTTTCGTGGTATTCTGGCATGATATCCATGCTTCCACACGGCACGTCGGACAGTTTGATCCGACATCATCTTGCCAGCAACATTTTCTACTAACGGTCGTAACTGAGGAACATTTAGTCAGGGTTTCTTTCTCGCACTCTTTTTAAAATAAAGCGTTCATCACGTTTATTCAACCGTCTCTCTTTTTGGTTTTCTCGGCACATTCTGTGTTGAACCTTCCTCTCTAAATTTATTTACTATGAATTGAACTGTGGAGTGTGATTTATTGACTGTTTGTCCAATTTTTCTTAACGAATGACCTCTAAGGGCCAAATATAAAATAACATCCTTCAGATCGGAACTAAGTTCCTTTACCTTGCCCATTTCGAACACGCTGAGAGATAGACGATAGGCCTACAACAATACCTATGCCAGCATTCCGCTTGACGGGGAGCGCGCCTGCATGTTCAAACTTGTTACGAAGTTGCAAACTGCACGAAATCGCCCGAATAGCGGCGCCGCTGTATGCGAGGAAGATTGAAACTCTTGCCTGTACGAATAACAATGTTGCATGAAACAGCGTGTTTTTCTCTTTTCACACAAATTATACGGTCTGTTTATACACTTTGAACATACATTTTTATTGAGATTTGTTGGTGAAACCTTCATTAACATTAATTTCCAGGTACATATGAAAATGATTATATTTACTAGTAGATATGACATTTTTTCCTGGGAAATTCTATGTGTACGAATAACAATGTTACATACTGTACCACTTACATAACAGTTTGATTCACCAACATTTATAAAATTTTGTTTCCAATATAAAATATCTTAATTGTCCAGTTTGTTAAGAAGAACTTCAACTATTGATTTCTGTAGAATATATAGTATAATAAAAATAAGAAATATAATAATTCACTGAATACATTCACAGAAATGTAATGAATTGCACATGCGTCATTCTACCACAAAAAATTACATTCTCAAGGGTAGAGGAGATAGGATATTGAATGTGGATCGTAACATAAAGAGATCTGATGACATGAAATCGAAAACCATCACCTTTTCTACTGCATTCGATATAGAACCAAAACACAATTACATTTCACCCCTTCTAAGGTCAAATGGAAAATACCCGGAATTTGTTTTCTAAACATATGAAGTCACGTATGCGGTCACGAAGACGACGTGGGCAACCCAATGCTTGCCGAATGAAAGCAGTGTGCTAAGTTATGTTTCTGAAAGAGACAAAACAATATCCTGTCTGTAAACCACATCGAACCAACGAAAACAAGGGGCAACCGGGGCGGTGTCCTGGGGCCCCACGAGGGAAAATGAGCCCCGAAAGGCCGGAAGACTGTAATGGATTATACTAACTTGTATTTCGTTTTAACTGGGCCATTGGAACAAATTATTCTCAAGGCCGGTGGTTTCGTGTAATTGCACGTCTGCAGTAATAAGTCAACGATTTCCCACTATGCTAAGGAATGAATGATAGCGGGGTAAAATTATGCAAAGAACACAATTAAGCTAGGATTGCAACGGTGGTGGGAAAATCAGTGCACTTACAAAAAATAACCCAACAACTTGCACCTTAAGCCCCTAGCGTATGCAGGATTTTCTTGGAGGGGGTCGAATTGCAAAACTCGTTGGATAAAAAGCGAGATATGCTATAAAATATTTCATAATTACTACCTTTATCCTTCATTTTAAAAGTTATTCAAAGACAAAAATGTTAACCCTTAACCGACACACCTAAAAAACGTTACACTTAAAAGACACCTAGGTCCCTGTGACCCAGCTTTTTATTTTATTTTTCATGTACATAAAAAACTGGAAATGCACAATATTTGTTCATGCTGCCTTTAAATGTGTTTATTGGTAGTTGAAACAACAGACTGTTCATATGATAAAAAATATATTCACACCGTAACAATGTATTTTGATAAATATATTTATATCATGACAAAATATGCGTGTATAGAAATGAGTGTACATGAGGAAGTATCTTCGTCATTCTCTCCAATCTTCAAATGTGAGATGCCCTAATGTGCCAGTAATTAAATACTAATTATATTTCTTATGAACATAGAAATAAGAAAAATAACAGAACTACAGTTTGGCGCTGGTATAGTACCATTCTCACTTTTCAAAACAATTTATGCAAGGTTTTTACCATAAAAGGAACTAGATTTGTCAGTCTCCCATGCAACATGGTTTTATATCGCGGAGGTCGACAATCATAAACCTTGCCGAATTTGCACATTTTGTAGCTTATGAATTAGACGAAAGGAGACAGGTAGATGTATTCTATGCTGACCTGGCAAAGGCGTTCGATTCGGTAAATCATGACATTTTACTTCAGAAGCTATCGTATTTTAATATTTTCAAAAAGGGTAATTATGCTGGTAAAATCTTACCTAATGGACCGAAAACAATTTGTCAATTACAGAGGATTCAAATCTCGGGAATACCCTATTCCTTCCGGGCCCACTCCTTACTTACATCCCGAAAATTACTACGAAATCGCGTTGCCTTATATTTGCGAACGATGTAAAAATATTTAGAACAATTTGCTCTGACGAAGACAGCCTTGACTTGCAAGCAGACGTAAATAGATTACTACAATGGAGCGAAAATAATAGACATTCATTTAATCTTTATAAATGTCAGGTAATGGCTATAACAAACGCTCAAAAAATAATAAACTTCCAGTATCATGAAAGGAAAACAAATAGCTAAGGTAACTACATTCACGGATCTTGGTGTCACATATGACGCAAATCTATGTCTACAAAAGCATATGCATCATATCGTTAACCAAGCGTATAAGAAATTAGGTTTCATAAAATGATGTGGGGAAAATCTGAAGAGTACATCAATATTAATAACTTGGTATGTCTCCGTAGTACGCTCACTCGTAGAATATGCATCGGTAATATGGCAGCTCTTGGACAAAAAAAAAACAGATGAGGGAAATAGAGGTGATTCAGTCCAAATTCTTGAGGTATCTAAAGTACAAAGAATACAAAGTGTACCCTAAATTCACTCCATACTCTGAGCTTGTATCGCACTTTAACATTAAAAAATTTGAACGAAGGTTTAATCTTAATTTGATGAGCACGCTATATAGTATCGTATGTAATTATATCTGATATTGGAAAATGGGTAAAAATTATAATGAAGTGGTAGAAAATGATCCGAACGTTGATATAAACAGCCTGTCACTTCAATCATTCAAAGGAGCCCTACTGGCCCAGTGGAGAAAGGAGTGAGGGTTTCGTCTGTATAGTAATTAGTGAAACAATTTATGTTATGCACAAATATAATGCACAGATATATGTAATGCACAAAATGTATGTATGCCTCAATGGAACAATGTTATGTGGCATCGTTTGTTTAATAAATAAATAAATAAATATTCAGCTCCTTCTACATATTCTTCTACATTGGCAGATTCACCTCCAGTACTATCTTTCTCTAAGCTTTCCCCTGTACCTCATTCATGTTCACTATCAGCACCACTGATATTCGTCAATATCTGTTAGGGGATCATTCAAGATTGAAAGGATGTCTTCGTTCACTATCCTCGATTTAGCTTAGTCGATGTAAAGTAACACTAACGACACACCTGGGTCTTCGGGACCCAATGATAATTTATTTTGTCACATTTAGTACCCTCACAACGTTAACCACTCCACTGGAGTAAGACATGCTGTGAGTAAGAGG
>NW_028143652.1:0-59000 GCF_977018435.1 Lepisma saccharinum
TGTTTCTCTTCAGTCAACATATTGATAATGAGCACGCTGTGGACACTCTCATTTCCCAAGATGACAACTTATAGCAATTCTATGTTGCTCAAAGTTGAGAATACTTTCCTTCGGAAAGTTGGGAACCAAGTTTCTTCCTGTGTGGGCTCTTCTCTTCCCAGCCGGGGAGGGACCAGGACGAAGGAATGCAAGAAGTGACAAATGAGCCCTGTATCCCTTCGACTGGACACTGCCCATCGTCGCTGAACTAATTTAGGGAACATGTGGCAGAAACTGGAGGATCCAGAGAATGACCAGGAGATGCTATTCCCACGGTTTGGTAAAAACAACGCCGGACAATCTCATTGGGCCAGGGGGACACGTGATCCACCAAAACCTACAGTTTTGGGATATAGTTTGGAAGAAAGGACAGTGTGGCACGAGACTGGAAATAGAGAGTACCCGCCAACAGTGTGCGACTAGGCTCGAAAAGGAACATTATCCTCCAAAGTGTGTGACGAGACTTGGAATAGAGTAACTTACACGGTAGATTGTGTGCATAAGAGTTCGAACCCGGGACAGTATTGTGTTATAAGTGTACAATCGTGTGTGGCGATAAGTGCCAATCATGTGTAACAAGTGTATCCTTTTTCTTGTGTAAGTATGTTAGGTTTATGTCTTTATTAATTAAACATGTTAAAATCAATGTTTGTTTCCCTTATCTGCAGGGTTTAGAAATTAATATCTGATCATTGGTAACTGCAACGGGTAAACAAGACCAGGTAATGTTAGGTCGAGCTCTTGGCTCATAAATCCCCCTAGCTTCCCTGGCCGAATCCTGGAACGGACCGTTGCTAACCCACCAAATCTGTTATATATGGCCATGCCCTTGAACAGGGACCTAAATTAATCAAAATTCGACCGTTGCATTCATCATGATCAGGTCTTAATTTGCCGTCTGTTCGGGAGTGTTGCATGCGCGTCATCCTCGCAGCATGTGGAGGAATAAAACAGGCGATAGATAAATAATAAATGAGAGTAGGGAGTGACCCAATATCAATTGGAATTTCTAAATTTCTAAATATTAATAATTCGCGAGATGTGGTAAATTTTTAAGTTTAACTAAAACGGAATTTTTAATGTTCCGCTTAAGGAAAACTAATTTTTTAATGATTCATTAGTTATGCCCAGAACTCGCGCCATGGACGCCGAACTTGCTACTTTTATTAGGGAACAAATCGAAGCAGCCGTCTCCCCACTTAAGGAAATTATTCAGCAACAAAGTGAAGAAATTAAGCAACAAAGTGAAGAAATTAAGCAACAAAGTGAAGAAATTAAGCAACAAAATGAAAAAATTGGGGAATTAGAAAATAGGCTACAAAAGCAAATTGACAATGAAAACGAAAATATCAAAGGGATTGAAAGTGACATAAATGACATACATGAGAATATTGCGGGAAAGGACGATAATCCAGGCGTAAATGGGAAGCTTGATGTTATTGATAATTCAGTGAAGGAATTAAAATCAGAATTAACGAAGCAAGGGGAAACCAATGAAGAAATTCAAACAAAAGTAACCATCTTGGAAGAAAGCCATAGTAGTCAGAGTAAACATTTATTGGAACTTGCAAGTGAAATTGAACAAATAGATGGGGGAATCCGCGAATGTTTTCAGTTAATAAATCAAATTGAAAAACCAAAGGAGCCAGAAGATTCTCCGCTAATGAACCCTCAATTCGATAACAACATTGCTCATAAGTCAGCATGTGGATGCAGAAGGGGTCACATGGATAGTAAATATGAGACTATTAATAACAGGGATGTTCCTCAGTCCCGCGCGGTAACTAATCAAAGGGTTCGCTGCGAGGCAACACGAAACAGCTTTTGCACGTCAAGAAGGGGACAAGTGTCTTTCAGTGACGACGAGGAGTCTGTTCTTGATGCACCTTGCGGTAAGAATTCCGGAGGGCAACTTTCCCACAATCATAAGATTATTAAATATGGAGACCTACAGCGATTCCCAAAGTACAGCGCGGCGCGCACAGATTATCTCGCATCTCAGTTCCTGCAGGACCTCGAAGAGTCATTCGAGTTATTGGGTGTTCCTGAGTCCGAGTATTTAAGATACATACCACTACTTTTGCGGGGGGTAGCAAAAAATTGGTACCTTCAGGTCAAGAACAGCATTGTGAACTATAAAACATTCAAATCAATGTTTCTTGCCACTTATCAATCCGATTCGTGGAAATCGACTTTCCTGGCCAATGTAATGAGCGCTCGTTACCAGAAAGAAAGCGGAAAAACCATGCTGAGTTATTTCTGGTCACAGATTCATCTCCTTAACAACATTCAACCGGACATGTCTGACCAGCAGAAAACTGTGCTTGTGGCCAATCAAATGCCAAATAAAGTAAGAGAGTCTTTATTGGTTCATCCGTACATAAGTTTGGAAATGGCGGCAGAAATTGTGTCGCGATTCGATGCAATCTATCATAATAATGAGGATGGAAGATACAAAGCAAACGATAACCATAGGAATTTCAAGGACAATAGAGAGAAGGGAGACCGGGTCTATGCAACCAGGCAAATAAACATAAGGACGTCAAAACCGCAAAGGGGCGCTGGTCCGGTGGCAGGTAGCCGTCCTTCAAGCCCTCCAGTCAATTCACGCTTTCCACCTTATAACATGGTCAGCAGAGAGGTAAGAGAACAAAACAATGCTAGACCATGGGGTAGGAATTTCGGAGACAGACAGTCTGATCGGAATTTCAGAGGAACGGATGGACGGAATAGATGGACTTCGCAAAGGAGATATGAAAATTTGCAACAGAGAGGACAGCACGAAGGCATCATAGGAGAGCGGCGCCCTATTTCCCCACGAAGAAATTTTGAGGCAGATCGCGGTGGCTATGACCGAAGGCAAGAAACAGTCAGTTCACCTAGCAGACCTCCCATATATGAAAATGCATCTGGTGGGCTACTCCATGATCAGGATCCCGTCGGAAATGCTCCTTTGAACTACCAAGAGAACCGCCCATTTCAGTCATAATGGAGGAACCGACACATTGAGATGTAAATATGTCATAAAATGATAATTAAGCTTAGTGTAAATTTTCTTTCTGCGCCAATTGCGTTATTTTATCAAGCGAAATTAATTAAATGCTTAATGTGTTCCGTGAAAAATGATATTAAGCGAGTGATTAGTGTGTTTTGTTTAACTGGTAGTGAGTGTACGTGAGTGTCGTAATGTGTTTAATGAGTAAAAATTATCTAAAATACGTCAGTTTATACGATGAGTGAAGATTTCATTAATACTAAAGAAATTCGTATAACAGCCTATTAAAGTGGTGACCCGTAATCCAACAGTATGATAATTAAACGCTGTGAAAAAGGAAATATTCATTACATAAATAAATGAACTTTGATTAAAAGTTAAGAAATGTATGCACATTTTCATTTTTTAAAGCTCAAGTAATGTGAAAAATTTTGTGCTGTGACATTCAAGTGAAATTTAAGTTTAAACTGAGACGACGTGATGTGACATAGTTAAGAAGCAAGATGTTTATTTTATTGAGTCCGCCACAGAGCGATGAGATTTATTTAATTGTGTCCGCCGATGAGCGATGAAGTTTTTATATTATGTCCGCCAGAGAGCGATAATTTTTTTTTAATGGTTCCGCCAGGAAGGCGATGAGTTTTACTTTATGGTATCCGCCAATGGGCGATGAAGTTTTTATATTAAGTCCGCCAGAGAGCGCAGAGATTATATTTTATTAGTTTCGCCAAGAGAGAGCGATTACTTTTTGCGTCCGCCAGAGAGCGAAGATTTTTTTAAATGGTTCCGCCAATGAGCGATGAAGTTATTGTATTAAGTCCGCCAATGAGCGATGAAGTTGGTTTTATTAGTACCGCCAGAGTGCGAGTAATTATTATTATTGTGTCCGCCAGAGAGCGAAGAATTTTATGATTGTGTCCGCCAGAGAGCGAAGGGTTATTTTATTTGTACCGCCAGGAAGGCGATGGATTTGTGTGCGAGTTCCGCTGGTAGGAACGATGCTAAGTAGGGATATTTACTAGAATAGGGGGGATATACGACGATTTTATTTCAGGATGAATGAGTTACATGCTGAAATGTGCTTCGATGTTAATGTCACAAATGGAAAATTATATTATTAGTCAATTTGAACAGTGCACAATGTCATAAGATAAATGTAATTTGTTTTATTTTGCTTCAGGTATACTCGGCAGTGAAAATTAAAAGTTGAAAGTATTTTATAGTTACTTATATGCAGCGTCAATTAATGCAAGTTTACTTTTAAAAATAGATTAAGAAGGTCTAGGGTCCACCAATAAATTTGTCAGACTTGCAAAGGTTATATCAATTTAAAGATTCGGAAGAAGAAAGGTGTTGGATACATTGATAAGAAAAAGGCAAGGAAGAAGAGAGGGTCTTTTAGCAACCATCCCTCGCAGGTCAATGTTTTCTTTCTCTCACAACGCACTCGTACTCACAGCACATGAAAAGGAAATGATTATTAGTTGTTAAAAATATATATAACGCAGTTGGTACGTACTATATCGCTAGTAAATGTTTGTAAATATTTGAAGTTATCATATAATTAGTTACTTTCTTTTATTTTTGTGATTTTTATTATTATTGTGTGTGTAAAGGAATATCACGGTCCTAGAAGGCCAGGTTTATGGCTTTTCAGGCAAAAGAGGAGAACTTTACGTGCGTCAAGTGGGAATCGCCACATATTAATAAATTATGAAATTATGTCTCAAACGTTTGCACATCGTTAGCACACGAAAGCACACTATTTATTTTAATAAGCACACAAATATTAATCAAGATATTAAGGAGTTTATTGTGGCGATTCTGGCTTGATATCAAGCCAGAATCGCCACAAATGAAAAAATTATTTTTGAGCAACCAAATTGTACTATCTTTTAGGCATTCGTTAGCACACGAAAGCACACTATTTATTTTAATAAGCACACAAATATTAATCAAGATATTAAGGAGTTTAACGTGGCGATTCTGGCTTGATATCAAGCCAGAATCGCCACAAATGAAAAAATTATTTTTGAGCAACCAAATTGTACTATCTTTTAGGCATTCGTTAGCACACGAAAGCACACTATTTATTTTAATAAGCACACAAATATTAATCAAGATATTAAGGAGTTTAACGTGGCGATTCTGGCTTGATATCAAGCCAGAATCGCCACAAATGAAAAAATTATTTTTGAGCAACCAAATTGTACTATCTTTTAGGCATTCGTTAGCACACGAAAGCACACTATTTATTTTAATAAGCACACAAATATTAATCAAGATATTAAGGAGTTTAACGTGGCGATTCTGGCTTGATATCAAGCCAGAATCGCCACAAATCAAAAAATTATTTTTGAGCAACCAAATTGTACTATCTTTTAGGCATTCGTTAGCACACGAAAGCACACTATTTATTTTAATAAGCACACAAATATTAATCAAGATATTAAGGAGTTTATTGTGGCGATTCTGGCTTGATATCAAGCCAGAATCGCCACAAATCAAAAAATTATTTTTGAGCAACCAAATTGTACTATCTTTTAGGCATTCGTTAGCACACGAAAGCACACTATTTATTTTAATAAGCACACAAATATTAATCAAGATATTAAGGAGTTTATTGTGGCGATTCTGGCTTGATATCAAGATAAAAATGCCACAAATTAAAAAAATATTTTTGAGCAACCAAATTGTACTATCTTTTAGGCATTCGTTAGCACACGAAAGCACACTATTTATTTTAATAAGCGCACAAATATTAATCAAGATATTAAAGAGTTTATTGTAGCGATTCTGGCTTGATATCAAGATAAAATCGCCACAAATAAAAAAAAATATTTTTGAGCAACCAAATTGTACTATCTTTTAGGCATTCGTTAGCACACGAAAGCACACTACTTATTTTAATAAGCACACAAATATTAATCAAGATATTAAAGAGTTTATTGTCGCGATTCTGGCTTGATATCAAGATAAAATCGCCACAAATCAAAAAATTATTTTTGAGCAACCAAATTGTAGTATCTTTTAGGCATTCGTTAGCACACGAAAGCACGCTATTTATTTATAACTCTGGCATGATATGAAGTTAAAATCGCTACAAGTCAAAAAATTACTTTTGAGCAACAAATTGTACTTTGTGTTAGGCATTCGTTAGCACACGAAATCACACTCTTAATTTAAATTAGGTCACAAATAGTATTCAACATCTTTGACATTAATACCTGAATCTTCATGATTTTGGCGTGATATCAAGGTACATTTGCTGCAAATCAATTGTTTTAGCAAAAAAAAACTGTAAATTTAGAAATTTTACTTATTTGATAAAATCTACCAAAAGCGACAATTCTTTCCTAGCACTGGAAAAATAACGTTTGGTGAACACTGATCTAAATTAATGCAACGTTATATTTCAACTCGGATAGGTTAATCGACACTGGACCTGCAGTTAAAAGTGGAAACAACCCACTTGCAGTGTGTTTTTAACCGAACAACAAACTTGATACCCTTTTATAACATAGCCACAGTGTTTCCACCATAACATTTGGTACGGTTTTTTTGCTACGTACAGTAGGATGCACAAGTATTTCTATTCAAATTTCCATAATTCTCCTATGGCATCCTACTTTATTTTATAGATTTGATTTCTACTTATGTTGCTCTATAGGCACATAGATCAACATAAGAACAAAACACAGCTTGTTTTGAACTTTTTACAATGCATGAGGCTCGCATTATATAAATCAATTAGAACACACATTATGATGGACAAAATTTGCAGGGTAATACTTATTCATCCCACTTATCAAGCCTGCACAAGAGTTTCTCAATTTTATTAAATAGGAAGAAAAACAAACGAAGTGTATTTTAGGTATTTAATATATTCTTTCATTGCAGTTTATGCAACAGATTTAATATGTACAATGAAATTTCAATATATCGAAACCTTACATTTTCATGTTAGTTTTAACCATCATAGGCACACATTTTTTTAAAGTCATGGAGAAGTATCAAAGTAAGTAACATATTACCTAGGTAAATATGATTGAAAATTGACAACAGAAATTTTTACTTACGTTCTTAATTTTATTATTTACAAAACTAATTTAATTTCTTTAGTTAGGATAAATTAAGCCTATAGTGTGTTTATATATCAAATTTGAAAAATACAGTTGACTATGTTATGAGCAGTACAAAAATTCATAGTGACATTTTACAACGAATGAAAGCATAATTCAACTTCAGAGAATACATTAAGTTTTGCTTCACAAAACATTTATAACAAACAATAAATGGACAAATAACACTTTTCTACACACATTTTGTTATAGAAATGAAAGTAGCCATTCATTACTAATCTGAGGAGATGAACACGGAAATGATATTAAAAAGTTCGATTGGCTTTCGTTTTGGCATAACGGCAGGGAGATGGGAGAGAGGAGACACATTCCGGAGACCCAGCTCAACTGGAGTATATATGGCAACACTGCTGACGGCCTGGCACGTGGCATTCCAGCCTATCACGTCATCCCTCCCTTGCTGTTACAGATCGCCTCAACATTCGCAGTTTCCATTTAGTTGTGCAGTGTTTCCAGAGTAATGTTTGCGTTCGTATATGCAATATATACAGCTTCGTATCAACACAGGTGGCTTGACAACGTAGCATTCTGGTAGCATCGTTGCCTTGTAATCAAGGGGTCACGGGTGGAGACACACAGTGGTTCGGATCCCACTTTAAACTGTAGGTCCAGTCCCGATTACCCTTGTTGTGCATAAAGTGGACTTAAAACAACAAATCAATCAATCAATCAACAACGTATCATTCCAACAACAGCACTCCATTCCGACATCGACATGTCATGTATTCAGGTGGATGATGTGAAGCTACTACTTCCTACAGGCAAAGAATTTCTTCCACTTCTCTAAACAAAAGGGGTACCTGACTGTGTGCCATGACAAAGGCTTGTTTGAATCGATGAATATATCACATAAGACCGAGGACTGGAGACTTTTTATTGATTCCTCCTAGCTGTCTTAAAAGAGTTTTGCTGTACAACGGTAATGTCGTAACTTCAGTTCATGATGTTAATGCAGTTAACATTAACGAAACATGAAAATAATGAAAGAAATTATTCGGTGATGATGAGTGAATTGCATGGAATGCATTTCGACAAGTGTATCATAGTTTTCTGGGGAATAGGAGAGCAAAGGACTATGAAGAACTCGTAGAGAATCTTCTGACGTCTTACGAGAAGACTGGGTGGGAATTCAACATTCATGGCATTACTTAATTTTATTTTTTCTTAGTGCTTTAGTGTTGGTGGTTTTTACTGTTCAAGGAATCTACGTATTTCAGTAAAGAAAGAGTACTATCTCCTGCACAACAGAAAAAAAACCGGTCTTGTCGAAGATTCAATAACCATTTATTTCAATGACCTTTTTTGTGGGGTTGGGGAGGGGCGACAGTGTTTAAAGTGGAGGAAACAAACTGCTTTCCCCAGTTAAGGCTCGGCTGGACCTTTGACATGTGAGTGGTCGATTTTTTTCAAAATTTCTTTTCCATTCGAAAAACGTCTTGGATATTTCAAAATATGAAAAATTACATACACTTAGAATTTCTTCTAGAGCATTGACGTGAATTTTCGTGTACATTTCTTCCACTGTTGTCTAGATATTCTCAATAGTTTCGCGATTACGTAAGTCTATTAAACTATTGATAATATCTAGACAATAGTGAAAAAAAACTACACGAAAATTCACGTCAATGCTCTAGAAGAAATTCTAAGTGTATGTAATTTTTCATATTTTGAAATATCCAAGACGTTTTTCGAATGGAGAGGAAATTTTGAAAAAAATCGCCCATTCGCATGCGAAAGGTTTAAGCCGAGCGAGGATTGTCATAAAGCATCACCAGCACTAAGTTATTTTGCATGAACGCTTAATCTGTCTTTCATGGCCCATCTCACCTATGTTTTCACGCTAATTTCAAAATTTGAATTGTATTCATTCTTCCCAGATATCTCGGGAGAGGACAAATGTCCCCCTGTGTCCTCCTTTTCCGGCTGCTCTTAATATATCTATCAAGTTACGCCTGCATTGCTTATGAATATTGTTATGTAATATGAATTATGATTATCTTGAAAATAAGAGCTAATGCATTGCTTATGGGTAACATGAATTATGTCGTAATTACAAATTAAAAACCAATCTTAGAAAATGAAGGGCATATTCGTGTTCAGGAGATCAATTTCAGTAAGAAACAGCTACTTACCTTTCTCTAACAAAAGAAAAATGAAAATTTATAGAACAACATAACATAAGAGTGTACGATGATTACCTGTACAGAAATGTAGAGAACAGTGAAATTGTAATAAAGCAATGGTTAACAGCTCATAAAACGACACACACTCCTGAAAAGAATGTAATACATTTCTCAGTACATGGAAAGAACATGTTATAGAGAATAAAATAAACAGGTAAATTTTACAGAAGAAAACATTGAATTAGACAAAATTACGAATAATTTATTTATGGTCGGAATACTATGAACATAAATTACCTTACAATAATGTATTTCGAAAATAGAACAAATATTATATCATATAAGGAATACATAACCTAGGTAACTTCCAAACATAACAGTATCAAGCATATATGTTATGTATACACTGCTAAGGATGAAATAAGTTGGATACCTCATATGATACATTTAAGGGACAGAGAAGACAAAAATAATTGAACATTGGTACTAATGAACTTCTTTCTATATTGTCTACTACTTCTATTTATATTTTCACAAAAATTAGAGGATTCATTGATACATTTTAATTTAATGTTTGGATATTTAACGTCTTGTTTTCTACATGTAGGTTAATCGTGACGATGGGATAAGTACATGATTATAGAAATGAAGACAATGAAACAAATATCTGTCTCCCATAGTAAGAATCCAGGGCACTTCACCTATACATCAGATTCAGATTTCAAGTAAAACTGTAATTGCAGTCCTAATTATCGTTTTGTATGATTTGAGCAACTTTTTTTTATTTAGAAATATTTCTTTTCGCTACATTTTGTGTGTACCAATACTAACGTGGTTAAAAGTTGACATTAATGAGGGGAGATGTCATGAGGGGTGCATCATAAACCTTGGAAATATTTGTCACCAAACCATGTATGTGACCTGAGGGCAACTCGCCCCAACAATAATGTGCGTAGCTAACATTCCAATGATGTTGAAAAATGTAATAAATAGAAGTGAGAAAAATAGATGGACAATAACATTAAACATTCTGTTCTTATCTGGCTTTAAATTTTAGTTTAACATTTTAATTTAAATGAATGAATACGTCAAATCAGAGGCGTAACATACACGCGGACGGGCCCTAAGACTAAGGGGGTCCAGAAAAAAAGTAAAAATTATTGTCGTATTTCTCACATGAAACATTTAAGCAAAAATTGACGATGACATTCTGGTACATTTTTATGCATTTATTCTTTTCTGGAATAAAATACGCACCTTCAGCTGCCACAGAGCAAGGTGTGGGGCATTTAAATGATTGCGTTGCTTTCAACTCAAAGAGAAAAGGGAGGCGATAAGTAAATATTTGTTTTCTGTTGAATATATAAATGTCAAAGAAAGCTAAGTTATAATCTATACAAATTCATAAGTAGAGGTTCGATTTGTATAATTATTAAAGTAAGTGTAGCCCCAACCAGCCATTCAAAGTAAATACTTACATTTCTTGGAAGAATCTAACTATACATATGAGCCACAAAAAAAAAAAAAAAAAAAAAAAAGTCAAATTTGCCAAAGATTCCACTCGTACGGAGCAAATAGTTATCGTTTTAAGGTTTGTTGATATTGCAACCGACTGTGTTGAAGAGCCCTAGGCAGATTTGTGGTTTAATGTCCCCTTTTCCCTATTAACCACCGAAGTTGTATGTGAGTTCTTCGATATTTTCTTCTTATGTCATGGTTTGTGATATTTCTATCCTCCACATTTTGAAACAAAGAAATTGTCGTTACAAATACTACAGGATACATTTAAAGATTCGTAGCCTGCAATTCTGATTAATAAAAAAGTTCAGGATATTTAAGGATATTTCAGTCACATCTTAGTGCCTGAAGAACATTTTCAGAAATGTACTACTACTACTTTGGTTAAATAAGTGTGCTACAGTGTAGTACAACTGTGTGTTACAATAATATACCTCTACCAAGTGTAAATTTTCCGTCGCGTATTATTAAATATCATTCTTGTCAGTAATTCATTGTTATTATATAAATTTGATACTCTGCTGACGTATATCTGAAGACTTTGTGTATCGATTCACATTGAGATTTCAAATTTATAGAACAGAAGGTATAATCTTGCCCAGGGTCTCGAGATACGTTTTTAAACCACTGCATGCCAAGAATGCTTACATTGCAAATAATTAAATGTATGACACGTGGGAGCCTTCGAAGAATAAACACAAAGGATGCAGCAAGTTGGCCAAAGGCGTAGCCATGCATGGGCTCACCGACTCAGGGCACCTGCTGAAACTTTGTAAAACTACCCTCCTGACGCAAACCCAAGAGGCGTACTTTATGCATTTGGAAGTTTTGAATTCGAAAGTGAAATTGACTTGTGTTGATTCGTTCTTGTCATATATCCTTTAAATTTTCCTACATTAAGGGCCCATGTAGGACCTTTTCCAGGTAGGACACAATTTTCGATGAATAATTTTGAGGAAGGAAGTAGGCAAGTACACAACAGAAAATAATAAAGAACTAAATTTATCCCCTGTGAACTGTACCGTGTCATTAAAAAGGTGTATAGAGGTATTACCCTACATATTCTCGACCTCGGCCATAGTGGATGTGATGTTATCACTACCAAGCTTCAACAGTCTTTAACCAATTGCTTAGAGGCTGATCTCACTTAAAATCACCGTTATTCCGTGACAGTAAGATACCATACCGAATGAACAACCACAACTGCACCAGAAAGAACCACCACAGGGTTGAACTCATACATAAACCTCAAATATGTATAGCTGCAACGCAAACAAACTGCACACACATATATCTGTGGTCAGAATGCATACATTCTTAAAGACAAAGCATAAAGTTAAACTTCAAGGAATACATTACAAAAAATAAAAGTTTTAGTTAAGTTATAAATGTTCCATTAGACAAAATAGAATATGTGGGTGATATGTACAAAGTAATAATTAGATGAGATGAAGCATGTAGGTAATCTTCAAGGAATACATTGCAAAAAAATGTCCCATACACAAGATTTCAAAAGAAGCTTCAAATAATACTTCACAAAGATAAAGCACATAGGCAACTCACATAATACAAAAATAAAGCAAATAGGCTACCTTCAAAGTACATTACAATAGATAAAGATCATTGGATAATTTGCAAACAATACATTGCAAACAATAAACCATTCATGTTATATTAATTAAAATATTATCTAAATCCTATGCAATCATTAAGGAACAATACATCCTACATGTTAACACCTTTGTTAGCTATATATACAGTATTGTGTGTGCTGCGAGACTATACTCTCACGAAAGTTTGACATCTTCATGACAGACACCCAATTTGATGAATATATAATGTATCACATACTAAGATCATATTAAAAAATTGAGCAATTACTTACAAATTTTACAAAGTAACAATTTCGTATTACATTTTTTTTACAAATATTGTTTTCTACGAACTGTTAAAATGATCAATAGTAATAAAAATCAACATGTACATTATTTTTGTAAGTTGATATTTCAAATTAATTTTAAAGCTTAAAGTGAGCTTGTAATTTCGCAAGAGATTATTAGTTTCGAAACACATAATTTATGTATACATTTTCAAATCGTCACTAGGTCACTAGTGGAAGATGGGTCGCGATTTAGCATTTTGAAATAATTGAGATGTGTTGAAAATTTTAAACAAAAGAGGTGAAGTGAAACCTCCAGTAGATTTTCGACTTTCAAACAACGTCATAGCAAATTTTTTTTGTCTTTTACACAAATTTCGAATTAGCACAAAAAACTGATTATTTCTGTATACTTCCATTCATTTCTGCATACTGTATTCATTTATGTTTGCTTGTATTCAGCAAATCTGAATCACACGAAAGCATGAAGAAACTATGGAGTCCCCGGGAAGGGGGTTAGTGGTATCACTCGATCCGTCTGTATTAATTGAACTTTTATAGATATTCCTTCCCACCCAGAGGGAAATATGCTGAAAATACCACTCATACCGTGCGTTTTCGTCGACTGACATTATTAATTCTTTCAATTTTTTATCGGTTTCGAAACGACTAGTCCGTTACGAACTTATACTCACCCTGTACATTAGTGTACATATTTTATTTGTATCGTATATCATAATCAACAATGCATGAATGCGCCCGATTCATGAAGCTCTAGGCACTTTACAAGTTTTTAATACTGCGCATTTCCCTGGACTGTATATAACAAACAGTGTGGAAATACATTTGTTCGTGGGCTCTTAATTTTGCTGCTTAAGTCATCGTATGATTCCCATTGGCCATCTTTCCTATGGCAGTGCACTACATAGTGTCCCAAGGATGTTTTATCTATGGGACTCAAAAAATCAATTACGCTCCTTAATTGCCAGTTTTTCCCTTGAAGTTCAAAATATTTTGGGATGTTGTGCAAATTTAATACTGCTTCTCCGTCAATGGTGAAACCAGTGAAAATAGTGGACTCTGTTGCAGAAGTTGGAGGAATAACTTCCAGAAACAATAAACAGTTATTCAATTGGCATATTGTCTTCGCCACTCCACTGCATAGAAAGTTTGCTGTTCCAGTGGCAGACACATCATGATGGTACGAAGATTCAGGAATATCTTTAACAGCGTCATACGTCAATGGACAGTAACAAGCTGCGTAACGATCACTTATGAGATTCAGTAACGCATGTGCAAGGTTAATACCGTCATTATTTTCTAAAAGTGAAATTCCTACAGGAATGGTAGGAAATATTTTCTGTCTGTCCTTTGCTGAACAATACTCCGAATTGCAGTTTGTAATCTCTGTAACTGTAGGAAAATGGACTTGCAAGAAAGTTTTTATTACATGAATGACGTTGATTCCGCAGTCTATTTTAGTTATGTTCGACGGAAGCAAATATCTTGTAAAAGGCTGCTCAAGAACAAGCATGCATCTCAATTTGTACGTCAATCTCCCCACATTCGTTGTTGACAGTTGTTTGATGAGTTCCCCAATCGGTGTACTTAAAGCATCAACCCTATTTTTAAATGCATCATTTTCGCAGTAAATAATAGCAAGGGCCTGAACTAAGGAATCCAACGCACATGTGTTTTGTAAATAATACAGTTTTTTTTCTATCGTTACAGGTTTACACACATTACCATTCTTCAAAACAGAAATTTTGCATGAGCTATTTTTATTCACAGGGTCTCTAACTAACCACTCTGCTTTTGGATACAAATATGAATATCTAGCCCGTTTCTTTACATTTGTTTGACCTAATCCTCTCCAATTTTCTGTGGCTGTTGCGTCCTTGTTGACATCCAAAGAGAGTCCAGATGATTCTGACATTCCTTCCTTGATACTTCTGTCATTTTGCGAGTTCATTGCACTGTTGTTAGGTGTTGTATCTTGCGATGGCACTGTAGCAGAATTGCCTATTATACCTTTGCTTTGTGTGTTGGATACAATACGTTTCTTTAATGGCAATACACTGTTGTCGGTTTGAATCACATCTGCTTCACTTGTATCGTTGCATGCCTCTTCTCGTACATTATACCTAAATTGACTATTATCCTTGACACATTCCACGCATATTCTTTGTTGCCCATACCCTTCCTCAGTTGAATTTGTTGAAGGTTCTGTTGTGATTGAGCAGCCTTCCAGTATATGAACTGCTTTTCTGCAAAAAATACAGTGATGGGCTCCTGTTGGATAATCGCCTCTACAACAAGCAGGACAATTTGTGTGGTTGTTTGTTTCATGTGTTAATTGTTGGTCTGAAGTGCACTGAAGTTCAAATTCTTTAACGTGCGTTGATTGTGGTCCATTATCAGGCATTGCCAAAGGAGTGTCTTCCTTTTCATGCATGGCTGTAACTGGTGGCTGCAATGTAGCTTGTGTTAAATTCATTTGTCCGCTAATTGACGAAATGTGGATGCGTAGAAAGTCATCCACTCTTAATGGCATGTCCTGTTTCTTTAGATAACTGTTCTTCAGAGTTTTAAAGTAGGACTCTACGTCTGCACTCGATGCACGAAGATTTCCGTAGCCAAAATAGTTCAACATCATCCCTGACCACAAAGGCACGCTTGGAAGAATGTTCATTAGATGTTTTTCTAATGCTGGTAAGTAAAATGGGTTTATCCTATTCCCAGCTTCAACACAGATTGTCTTCGCGAGGTTGTTTTTTTCCTCAATCCATCCTATATTCTGATTTGCTACACATCCATTCAGTTCGCGAAAATCAACATTCTCGTCCTGTTCATTATTCAGTAGGCCTATTTGATACAACTCGTCAGGATCCTGGACTTCATGATTGATGTTAGTTGCTATGACTGTTCTTAGAAATTCCTCTGCTCTCTCAGCTGCAACTGTCTCTCCTCTGTCGTTCCATCCGTTCGTTTCACTGTAAGCAAGTATGTATACTGCTTCCAATATTCTGGAAATTTCCTGTAAGGAGCGGGAAAGTATAATTTGGCCCAGGCACCTCACATAAAATTCCTTGACCATTTTTGTAGTAGTTTTAAAACACTCCCATGAACAAATAATTTTCATTAAGTGAGCAATGTCAATCCTAATAAATGTACCTGAGTTTTGTGTGGAATTTTGTTTGTAACACCAGTCCAAATAAGATGATAGGTCGGGGAATTTCGTAAAACTTCGAATGCATCCTCCTAATAATGCTAATGAAAAGTCACAAACAATTTCCTTTGGAGGATGTATTCCAGATCGTACCCATTCTGTAAGCCAGTGTGTTATGGCTGATGTGCTATGCCTCTCAGACAGCATTTGTATCACTGGGACAGAACTGCTTCCACTCACGGTTATCACCCCCTGATAAAGGAATATGTGCCCTGACTTGTTGTTGAATGGACGATCAAATTTTCTAACGATGCCACCTGTTGCGTCCAGGCTGAGTTTTGTATGTTCTCTTTTATTCACACTATTGTAAACTACAATTTGTTCATGACTCCAATAATGTACAAAAAATCTATCCAATCCTACGTCGTGAACTGTTGAACAATATTCTGGAGTGTATTTGGCAATTTGAATGGCAGAGATCGGTTCGACATGTAGCCTTCCTTTGTTCGCAGTCTCAGATTTTAACTGCCGAAGGACTTGCCCGCTGTATAGATGAGGTGGTTCAACATCACCAAATACCATCTCTTTTGCAGCCATTTCGTTTCGGAAACTGGATACTGAATTATGTTCCAGTTTTTGTCCAATTCTTTTCCTTTCTTCTCCATATAACCTTCTTTTTGCTTGATTTTGCATACATTTTGGGTTAAGGAGCACGTCGCACTGAATCTTGACATCTGAAAAAGAAGTAGAGGGCAGTTCGTGGAGGATTATTTTTAAATTTCCACCACAATAATCACAACTGGCATAGGTGCTTACGTGTGGAGAAATATCTTTCCGTACCTTGGTACCTTTGAAATTCCACGGACACGATTTTTTGAACATCTTCCACAGACACCTGCTTATAACGTCAGTCCATCCACTTTTCAACTTCAAGTCATCTCTTGATATGCACAAAGGTCTCTGGACATCCCTACGTTTATGTACAATTGGCACTGGCGAAATATCGTTCCATTCTTCCGCAGTCAGATGAAAATTAACATTTTCATGTTCGTTTTCTGAATCTTGTGAGAAGTCTTCTTCACAACTGAAGTTCTGTGCTGCATCTATGCCTAGTACACGCCAACTATCACACCGGTTACTTTTTACGTAACTGTAAATTACATGAGGTTCATATTTAAATTGAAGAACTTTCTGTACCTCTTTCCAGACGTCAGCGGTAGGACCAGGAATACATTCTGCATGGGTCCCTATTAAATCCTTAAACTGTGAAACACTTTCCTGGAATTCTTCTTTACTAACTTTGGGCTTCTTGGGCATGTTATCTGAAAGTGATTGATACAATAATAAATATATGATGGACATTTTCTGTAACTGAATGAAATGACATTATAACAGTAACTAGCAACGATTGTTGATAAGATATGATAGACATTGGCACATATTTCACGTGGGAGAAACTTGTAATTAGAGTAATATTAATGAACAAACAAAAACTTTCACCTTGAAATGTTTTGCAGTAGTTACTCAGAAGTACTATATATTCCTTTTTATCGACGTAGTCAATAAGGAGGTACTCACGCTCTTTTCCTTCCTATTTTGAGAAGGGGAGGTGGAATTGCAAATGGTATATTTTGATACTAAATATGGGGTCAAGAAATAATTTGGGTATGTGTTTGAGTTTTTTTTATGTCCAAATTTAATTTCGCTTTATGCACGGGCAGGCTAATTCTAACTGGACCTACAGTTTTAAAGTGGGTTGGTCACTACATTTGCTTCCACCGGATATCGAAACCGGGGCCCCTTGCTTCAGGGACACCGGTACCACTACGTCATTGAGAAGGTCAGTTCCTTGTACATGTGTAGATAAATGTGAATGACATCTTCGAGCATGCTGCACTGTAATCCTCGCGCGAGTAAAGCGGACAGTTCAAAATGTGAAAAAGAATCAGCGATGTTTAGTAGCAACTACATATATTTAGTAATTACAGACTAACATTGCAATGACTTTACCAGTAACTGTCGTCTTTTTGAACACCACATGGCAAACCTTGAGAAAATCACATTTGTGTAACGGACGTGCCCTTCTGTTAGTCCAACCGTCCGGTCACGTGCAAAAGCTACAAACAGATACAGGGGATTATCATTGTTATCGATAATGAGCGACGTCTGGATTTTGATGACATGTCATCTTTTTTTCCCTTACTTAATATGTTTTGCTCTTAAGTATTAAAATTCTAAATACGAACTTCTGGTTATAAAAATGTGAATTTCATTGTGAATTTTTGGTCATATTTTCCATTTATTTAAGTTTTAGGCCATTTTCTCAAGTTTCGCATTATTTTTCGGTCATTACTTGCGTTTTACGTTTTTTCCTTGTCTTCTTTTGCGTAATTGCACAACGATTTGCGATTACATTACGTTTCAATCAGTCATTTTTAGCAAGGAACTGACATTTATCGCCTTGATGTCGGTAACAATGTAAACAAGAATTCTATCGCCACACGATTGTAGGAAAAAAGCAACAGGCCGCTGGACACTACCTACTGAAATAAGTCTTAACAAGGTAAGATTTTTACAGATTTTTATACCTAAAATTCACATACACCTTGCGTAATTTCAGTTCTAACGTTATAGAAGTAAGAACTGATAATATATGTAGCTACCGTGTTGTAAAGCCGCTCCAGACCGCCTATAAAAAGCTTGAGTTTTGTGTAAAATTTGGGGAGGGGAAGTTATGAAATCAAATAAACCGGTACTGGGCAAGTGTGAAATCCCGGCGAGGGAGACAGGATGGAATTCCCCAAACCACGGTCTTGTCCCTAAATTCCCCCACCAAATATTTCCGGGGAGGTTATTTTTGAAACAACAAGTATAGACAATTTTATTTCAAGTCGAATATACTTTACTGGAATATTACTGAAAACACACAAAGAACGAACAACAAAGAGTCACATTTCTAAGGACACTACGGTAAACCCAGCAATTCCCAGAACACAGAAATTAAGTCTGACTTGTTATTTTTTCTCCATTCCTTATAGCCTTTCGTTATCTACCGCAAAGCATATATATATATTAATAAAACATGCTATAGCATTTAGATTTGACATTTATATCCTCATTTTTACCCCTCCCACTCAATCACTCAAATCATTTTTCATTAATAGCATTAGAAGTACATTGAAATCTTCAATTTGCAATAGGCGGTAAGGGGGGGATTCTTCCACGTAGTACACCCAATTGTCAACCTCAGTTCCACGCTGCATTTTGCAGACTAACGAGGCTCTCCCTATGGCGGGTATAATTCTGTGTGTTGCCCTGTTTTTTGTCCTTATGTGTGCTGAGTGCCTCTTTACAGTCTCAGCTTTTAACGGAAGTCAGAATATTTTAAACTTTTTATTAATCCAACGACATCACAGTTGTTGTTTTAGTTATGGTAAGGGGCTGGACCTAGTATAATGCCAGTGCAACGGGATCCCTATTTTTCAATAATTAACATCTCTACGCTGGGAAAAACCAGGCAACGTCGAAGCCTACTGTGTTTCAAAGGCAACAGATCCCGTTGTGGTAGCACTGGCAGAGATGATTCCACGTAGGTAACAGCGACAGCGAAATATCAGGCGAGGCCAGGCCTGCTCGGCAGCTCAGTGGTAGAGCAATGGCACGGATTGCCAGAGACCTGGGTTCGAGTCCTGGTTGAGCCTGCATTTTTCGCTGAAAATTTATACGTACCAAAACTACTTGACACCAATTGAACGAAGCAGACGAGTCGGTGTTGCCCCTTGCAACCAACTAGATGCGTGAGTGCAGTCAAAAATGGGTATGTATTTAGTAAGGATGGGCAATGGGAATATTAGGGGGGATGTGGGTCACAACTGGATAGATTAAAACAGTATGATTACTTATGTACGAAATTTGGCCCCTGGGCTAACCTTTCTTTTGGGCCATGCTTGCATTGTTATTGTTTTCTTATCAAGATACTTCACTTCCACTAATTTCATGATCTGTGTTAATATCACGCCTTAGCTTTAAAGTATAGACATATCTCATTAAAAATTATTCATGAAACTTCGTTTTCGAAGCTTCAACTTCGTACAGCAACATGAGGCCATGGGTGTTCCCAAAGTTAAATATTCCCGAAGTAAAAGATAAGGTAAATGTAAAACTAAAAGTTATACTTTTTGTACTGGTACTTTAAGTTATAATTTTGGAACAGGCTTCTTCATAATTTTTTTTTTTTTTTTTTACTTTTGCAAAGTCTAATTATCTTGGAAATCATGAAAAATACAAACTTTCTTTTTATTTTTCACAAATTATGAAAGTATTGTCATACTATTCTGGAATATTTTGAACCAAATGTATTGGTAAAATCATGCATATTATTGGGGAATGTTATGTATACACCAATATTGATCAATATTTTAAACAAATTATAATTATTGCTAATTTCAAGTTTCATTATCGTTATCGGAGGGAATCGGTAAGGGTATCGGTATCGGTTGAAAGTGGTATCGGCTCAGCCCTACTATTTTCAGGAATAGATCTTACAGGTGTGAAAAATACATTTTTGTAAGTAGCAGAACGTTTAACATCTGAGAAACTGCCTAATTTAATGTTCGTTTGTTGATTACTCATTCGATACGAACGTTAAGAAATCAACGTAGAAGTAGACAAACTATCAATGTCTTAAATGCCAAGAAGTAGAATTACTAAAATTGATTGTCCCCGTCTCTCGTCAGTAGTCTACCTGTAAAACTGCTGCCTTGACATTTAGGTTGTACCGTATTCGATTCTTGGTGGAGGCACAGTTCATTAAGTTACAAGAATTTCACTATAAGCTGTAGGTCTCGTCTCGATTAGCCTCTGTGCATCTAGTTGACGTTATTACAAATCCATCCTACTAAGTACTGCAACCTGGTGCAAAATCCAGGACGTTTGGGCATTTTTTTAGCTCGTAGGCCTAGGCTTACATGTTGATTAATTATCATTCGTCAGGTTAGAAAATCATTTATGCAGTACCGTCAGAGTAGCCTATTTGGATCCCAGAATGTAAAAGCAAGAGAGCTACATGTGAAGAGGATAGTAAAATTAGGATCTATTTTCCAGTTCCTGATCACCTAATTTCCAAATTAAAGGAAAGTGTACCAAGAACAGTGATGTGTTAATTGAAGTTAGCCGCTTAAATTGAGAATATGCAGCTTTCTGAACTACGGAAAGCCTTGGACAGTTTAAGAGTCCGAATTATAGCTGATGCCAACAGTTATGGCACGTTACAAGGCACAAAGGAATCTCAAAATGAAGGCCATTCATCAGCTGGTTGAAACATTCAAAATTGCCTTTCACTAACTTTAGAAGCTATGTGTTATTGCAATATCTCTATCCCACCAACAACTGGGACCATTGTGTGTGTTATTTTCCTCCCTGCCAGGGATGTTTTTATCCCCATCAAAGAAAATAGATTGAAATATGTATTATACCATTTAATATATATGTAACACACAATTGATAAATGGCCTCCCCGATGGCGCAGTGGTAGCGTCGTCGCCTTGTAATCAAGGGGTCCCGGGTTCGATTCCCGGTGGAGGCACATAGTGGTTACGATCTAACTTGAAACTGTAGGTCCAGTCCGGTTTAGCCTTACTGTGCATAAAATGGACTTAAACACCAAAATCAAATTAAACAATTGATTAATAATTCGTGTCCCTTAATAGTCCAGTTACTGAAGAGTTTTCTGCCGAAAAGTACGCACTCTTGTGGATTAAAGGACGACAACATTCTGAAACTAACAAACCTTACCAAGTCGAGACAACAGCAGGCTGTTTTCCACTTAAAGTTTTCATGGCATAGTGCTGATATTTTACATGTACTAAAGTCTTCAACTAACTTGTAGATAGGTTACATTTACATTAAGTTTGAATTTGACAATATAAATTTGGTCAAAATTTCTATATTAATAGTTCGATATCTCTTTTTATGTATTAGTTTGGGTTTTCTTAGAATGTAAATATATCTTTCCAAATTACGTATAAATGTTCTCATAAAATGTAATGACCTAGGTTAGAAAGAAATGCTCCAAGGAACTTAGGACCTCAAGGCAATAGTTTAGTTTACTAACTAGTAATATAAACAAATTTGCATAATAAAATAATAACCTACCCTTCCGAAATTAAATCACAAATTCGCCCCCGAAACCAAAAAGCTTTATTCGCTCAGTGGCTGGATGTGAAAGAACATTTTCTATATTGCGGCAATTCAAGGGTTACCTTCGTAATAGGATTGGTGACGACAGGTTGAATGTTCTATCTATTCTGCCCATTGAGAAAATGCTCGGAAAATATTTGGATTGAAAGAAGGTTGTATATCGTTTGCAGCTGCTCATAAAACAGGTATTTTTTTTTAGTTTATTGTTGTGCTTCATTTTGTCTTTTCAGCAAAGTATTCAAACTCTTTAAGTAGAAAAAAGTTACCTGTTGTATATCCAGAGCGTTGAGAGTGCGTCTAGTTTTCATGGTCTATTTTGTGGTTGTTTTAATATGAATAGTAAGTCTGTGATGCCATTCCATTCAATAATGGCTTAGGCAAAGAAAACAAAATTGCTTTGATATTTTATTTGACATATTTGATTTGTTCGTTAAAGAAATTTTGTAGATGATGGACCAAAATGCAATATCTCACATAGTGGTAGTGTCACTGGTAAATTTATACCGAAAATGTTGAGTAAATACCTATTATCCGATATCAGCTTAGGCGTAACTTGAGGGGGCAAGGGGAACGTTTGATACCCCAAATTTTCAAATGTTAAAATTTACAAGTGTATTTTTGTTAACAATCTGAGAGACGAGGAACAAAGAAATAACAAGTTATTTTTATGATTACTCAAGTATTGCAAATGTCATTTAGTAATAAAGTGTGGACACTCTTTGGGGGTGATGAGAAACTTTTCTATCCTCCCCTACAAGTAGACACCTGAAGTTGTATACAATCTGACAGTGTTCAGTACTTCAGAGGTCTATTGGATTGGAAACCGCATATTTCCAATAAGTTTCCATTATTCGCTATCTCCTCTAGTTCGAAATCCGGTGGAGGCACATAGTGGTTCGGATCCCACTTTAAACTGTAGGTCCAGTCTGTGCATAAAATGGACTTAATCCACCAACTCAATCAACTATCTCCTCTAATAACGGAATTGCTCTACGATGTCAGACTTTTGAACCACCCTGTATACATCGATATTGCCAGAAGGCAACTATTATTATTTTTTATTTCATAGACTTAGTCTGGCACAAATTTTGGTGCCGTTGTTGAATTCTGGAACCTCCAAAAGACAGGAAGTGATTCCAAACCTGATCATATACGTGAAATGCTTATTTTTAGATTCTGGCGGCCACATTGGCCACCATATTTAATATTATGTGATCAAGTGGATACTTTTAATTTCTTAATTTCATTATCGTGTTTTAAACTACAAATTTAATGAAAATCAGATGTTTCTGATAAATAACTGTAAATGGAGTAAGAAGGTTCAGGGATATGAATATTCTTCAAGGCCGTCATTTTGATAACGTCATCACCGACGCACGAGAGATTAAAAACTGGGAGTCTTGTGCGTTTTACATTCAAGAATGAATGTACTATGCCCTCCCCAAAGGGCATCTTCTCCGCCAGAAGCGAAATAATCTACCACTTTTACTTACGTTCCATTTCAATCGTAGTAATAGGCTGTATATCAGCTAGCAAAGAACCACTACATTAATTGAAATAACTCCCCTGTGGTTAATGGTAGAGGAAAGGTGCAGGTCCGTCGTAAAGTTCCTAAAACTGACTTTATAATTATTAAGTCATTTAAACGGAAACGTTAAAACAGGTAATGAATTTTTTTCCTGTTTTTGTTAACATATTTTAGAAAACGTGTCGAGCACAGATAATATAATTTATTGCATAATTTGTACAATGGCATCGTTTATTTCAGAAATCCTCTATCGACCACTTCCGGCGAAAACTATGTTTTTACAGTTTCATGTAGCCCTTGCCGAGACGCATTGTTTGATGTTGAAACCAATCATGTAGCCCCAAACCTAATGCAGGTAAGTGACCTTGAAATATCCGTTTCTGCAGAAACCCTCAAGTACCGCGACATAGAGTTTTTCTGAAGGAAATACGTAACTTCTATTGGTATCAACTGATTAAATCGCATGTTCCGTACAGTGGCAATACTGCGTTGAATCCAAGAACATCCTACGTAGAAGTCCAGCAATTATTATTTTTTAAAAAAAAAAAACAATTATGAGGTTTCTGATACATATATGTGACAGAGGGTGGTTCGACATGATTGACCATTCCTGGTCATTCGTTCCTACCGTGCGCCTGTTCTTTCAAGAAATGGTAGCCTCACTCATACAAGAAAACAACCAACTCCGATGAAACCTTAGAAAGAGCCTATACCAAAGAAACAATGGCTACATTTCAGAATATCATCTTTCAAGCACTTCTCCTTCAGCAAGAGAGTTAAGGAAAATGTTGTAGCTCAGTAGTTCATCGGTGGGCTCACTCCCTCGCGAAAGACGAAAGTTCCTCCTCAGCTACCCACAGCAAAAGCTTACCCAGCAGGGAAGGCCCGCTTAAAAAGGAAGAAACTGAACAGATTCTTAATTTACAGGATTTCACACGCAGATATGAGAGTTTCTGCGACAAAACTGTGCTGTGGTCAACAACAGATGATGGATGCTTAAACGTGGACTAGGAGGAAGATTAGGACCGTTAATATGTTACATATTTGGTTAATTGGAAATGTGATTTTTTTATTTTTTAACTTGGCAGATTATTTTATTGTTCCTCTGAAGTTTAGCTCAAATTATTCTGAAGAAAACAATATATTTATATTTTTAACTATTTTCATTTTCTTCACCTTCGATGTCATCCACTTCATGAATAAAAAAGAACAAAAGTATTATTTTTGATTCGTTTCAATTATTACCCTCCAAAAAACAAAATAATAAAATATCGCGCAGATAATGGCCCAATACAAATGTAAAAAGTGGTTTACTACATGCTGCAGAACCCCCTTTATGTGAAAATTAGGAAGATAGATATCCCCTATTACTAAATATCGGGAACTCTCTAAAACCACGTACAAGTGTTTAGGCAAAGGGACTTCCGATGTGCGGGGGAAAGGGGGCAGGTCTAAGGGTCCAGAAATGCTCTGTTCCTGCTCTTCTGAAATTTTGATATGTGGCTTAAAACATAAAATATAAACTATTTACGAAACAGTTTGTGTCAAATATGGCACTATCCAAACTAGATTTTTTTTATGGCCAGCACTAATTTAATTTATTTAGTTATTATTTGCTCACCGTGAACTTGAAACATCTATCCACAGCTTTCGCTGTATTGTACGAGTCAACGGACACCATAAATATCTTCCACGACTCAGTGTTCAATACTATTAATTTTTAATGTATGGGATGTGGTCGAGTAGGTTCCCAATAGAATGTCATAATACAATGTTTGCATCAATACAAGCAGGAATGATGAACTGACTCGGCAACTTGACATGTGGGTCCTCTCAGAAATGCTGAATAAATTTAATTGAGATAGCCGCCGATAGGGGAGGAAAAGCACTCACATCTTCATACGAATTTTGTCGTAAACTGATAAGACAGTTGTTTACAGTCATCAATCCAGCTCTTCATCCCCGCAATAAACAGTCAAACTTCGTAATTTAATGATTTAAAGTGTCGTATTTAAAATAAACTTCCACATCAAATATATTTCAGCTGGCTCAAAGTGTATGCACACACACACACACACACATATATACAAATAAGAGTTAAATGTACATTTCCAATATTACTCGCACCTGTCAAGTGTTATATTTTTTTTCGATTCTTAGCTACAGAGTGACAAGGTAGTTATTATTTTTTTTTTTGAACTGTTTCAAAGGCGCCTTAAAAATCAGTAGAAGGTGAGGCCCTGGAGAAATTATCCCCTTGCTCTGGGGGCTTCTGTTGCACAGTCCATGTACATGAGAGTTTATTTTACTTTTTTTATTAAAACATTCTGTCGAACCAGTCATTCTTTTCCAATCTGATATGATTTTATTATGATCTACAATCCTCACATTGTAAATTTTTAGCTGAGAGTATGTTGTATCGAGTATTGGTGATAGAAGAGAAAATGCCTATGTGGGTCAACATGGAGACATTGCAGTAGGTGGGGATGCTTACGCAAATTATCCTAGATAGGGGATTGTTTCATGAACATTTTCTTAACTGAAAGGAGGGGGGGAGTAGAAACTCCCTGCGTCCACTAACACTTGCTGTAGTGATAATACTTTTTTTTTTTAAAAAAAATGGCCTTGTTTAATGAAAAAAATTAAGAAATGTATACTTTTCCTGTATCGAAAAAAGGCCTTGTTTAATAAAAAAAATATTAAAAAAATGTATGTTTTTCCTATATCGAAAAGGAATAGCATCGTTAAAATTATGATTAATAATATCGAAGTCTATTTACATTAAAACTCCGTGTCCGTTTTGCAACAATCTTCTGGGGTTAAGTAATCCTGTTAGGCTTTTCAGTGGGTGACACATTTTCAATGAATATATTCCCATCGCCGCTCAGTTAGCTTTCTCTCCAGACTGGAGTCTGCGAGTATTTCTCTCTAGATTCTTATTGGGCTCAACACCGACAATCTAGAGGTCCAATTCAACCTCCAAAACTGAAATGGTGATTTTTTATATATTTGTCACTATTACGTACTATTAGTAGGCGAATGTGAGCAACATTTCCGTTGAATTTGAACTTGCGCAGCCAAGGAGATGGCTTTGGGTGTTACAGTCCCACCCACCGCAACGTCCAAAGAGGAGAGTTTATTATATTTTAAACAATTTTCCAAAACATTCTTTTCTGAATATCTGTGCTGCATATATGTAACCTAGTTTCTTTTTTAGAAAATATATCAAGCGAAAAGTACAAAATATCATGCACTACATATTTGAGTGCATGAAGCCCACCATTTCCCCTCTGCGGACTAAAGGGAAATATTTCCAATTTCCTCTTCCAGTTATTTACAAGTATGATAGATTCATATCCTGATTTAGTACCTATGAGCTACTGCACTTTTATATTTAAGTCGATAATAAAAACTGTGAACGCCAGGTATTTGGGGCAAAAGTTAATTTGGTTTACGCCCCTATTCAGATAAAATGGCAAATATTTCAACTAGTCAATCTTATAACTGCGTTTGCGTTAGCACATCTGTCCACTCCTCTGACATTTTACATAACATTAATATTTCCTTCCACGCAGTGCGCATGAAATCTGCGTATTGTGACCACTTTGTATTCAAGCCCAAAACGTTTGCAGAGCTGCAGGATTTTTTTCTCGCCCGGTATCTGAGTAATCGTTAGGGACCCCCTGAGGTTATGTTAAATTATTATAATTGACAGTTCGCAAAGAAGAAAAAACTTAAAAAACTTGTAGCCTTTTTAGTTAGGTTGCTTCAAAATTTTATACAGACTGCTTGGAAATCAGAAATAGCAAAAATCGGGAAATATGTGTTTGGCGTTTTAACCAAGTGAGGATCTCTACCAACTGAATTGCGAGGCATAAATATTCTCAGTCTTTATATATAATGTATATCATGAATTATTAATTAGCCTGGATATTGTAATAAATAAAGAATAAAGCACATGCATCTTGCATACAATACTGTTCTATTAGAAGTGCTGTTGTATCTACAATTAACAATGAGTCAAAGGGGAGGAGATGCTTCGTGTACATTATTGACTTTTAAATCAAGTGAAATTTAAGTGTGTTTGCAGTTCACATATTACATTTTCTTTCGTATGAGCTTCACACCATCAGTACATATATTTTGTTTCCGTTCTTAGAGCCTAATAAACACCATTCAACGATTGGATTGGATTGATTTGTTGTTATAAGTCCACTTTATGCACAGTCCTGGAAAACCGAGAAAAGTCAGGAAATTTGAGAGGTCAAAAAAGGTCAGGGAAATGGCAGGGAATTTTGTCTTTATTGACTTTTTTTTATGCGATGCAATTGATGTGCCAGGCGTTTGCTTTGAAAGATGTCGTTATGTAGCGCTGCATGGGAACAGGGAATCTTGTTGCAAAATTTCGGCCTCAACTTCTAGGCCCCTTTTATGCACAACACAACCACAGCACCAATACAGAAACCAGTGATGGTGGGAGGGAGGGGAGAGAGAAAATTTCAGAAGAGCAGAAAAATTTGATAAGCTTCTTAAATATCACTTACAAAATGCGTTGAATTATCATTTTTGTTGTCTGTATGGAAGTAGTAAGGGGACAGAAGAGTCAACAGATGGAGGGTGGGGGGAGAGCAATACCACTGTGGCACTATCCGATAGTTGTTGGACGTCGTAGCATGGCATTTTGTCGGAAATTCTGAGGGAACATGGAAACCAAAAGAATGTTATGCAACCCTGTAATTTGTTGAATGTCGTGGTACAGCATTTGTCGGATGAACATTTAGGCTCCATTGATGCATACGATTTTAGTCGGATATCGCCGTCCGACTAATGTTGAACTTCAACAAAATGTTCACTACAACTTGCGACAAAAATCGCATGCATGGCATTCTTATGGAATTGATTTTTGTTGGATGTCTTCGGACAGCAACATCTGACAAAAATTCCATGCATAAAGAGAGCCTTGTACATCCCAGTGTGTCTGGTGTGGTACAGTATTTCATTGAACAAATTTTTTGGCTCTTTATATGCATGCGATTTTTGTCGAACGTAGCAGTTCGATACTTGTTATTCTGCCACATCCGACAAAATTACATGCATTGCGCTCTCATGAATCCGATGTTTCTTGGATGTTACAGTATGACATTTTTGGTCTTTCACGATGTTTGTCGGATGCAACATCCAACAAAACTGGATGCACCACTGCAGGCCCGTAGCCAGGAATTCTTTGTAGGGGGGGCGAAGTCAATCCTAGAGGGGGCAATTTCTTAATATATTGTGTCGCATTGGCAGATATAGCAGGGTACACAGAGGCACTTGCCCCCTCCCCCAAAAGAGATAAGTAACAGAAAAGTGATGATATCTTGATGTTGAACAACGAGCAACATCAAATAGCAATATTTCGATAATATTTTAAAGAACGTCAAAGGCAGGAAAATATGGCAAAATGAAGACTGACTACTTAGAAATGTAGACATAACCCCTCCCTTTCGAAAATCCTGGGCACGCCACTGCAAAGAATATAAAGTTTAACATAAATAAGCTAATAGGGACTGTATCTACTTGATATTTACAGGTCGATAATGTTAATAGATGATTAATATGTACCAACAGCTTTGGGCCTCTCTGCAAAACTGATTAGGCTAAGGGAGCCCTTTATAATTCATGCTTCATAATTATTCTCTCTAGTTTCCAGTATGCAAGATTTTTACTCACAAAGGAATCTATCGTGAATCCAACAACACCATTGTGTTGTTTTATGCAAGAAAAATCGAATTACTGTAATTAAATAATAATAGTTACATATTATCTACACTTTGATGAATTGTGTAAAAATTTGTAATACATTTTTTTGTACTTGCTAAAACATTAAAACATGGGTCCCTTAGTCCACCACGGAATCTATTTCTTTCAAAGGGGAGACTTTTGAATCACTACAGATAATGTTTGCCTACTGGTTACGTTAACCATTTTGCAAAATATTGTGTGAATTGTATTATATTATAGTTGAAATACATGTATTGACACCTGACAAACAAATAGGAATCCCTTGATTGATCAATGACTTCTTGGATTACAGTGTCATCATTATTATTTCATATTAAGTTTCATAGAAAGAAATTGTTTTAATATGGCGCAAATAACTTGACGGGGAGCCATGGCATTCTCTTTAACATTTGTTTTTTAAATAAATAAATAAATAGATCGTTTGGCTCCCAGGGCCGACTCCCGCAGCCCCATAGTTATGGCTCTGAAGTTGGACTACAAGAACAGCAGATATTGCGAGCGAAGCGAGCAAGAAAATGTTATGAAATATATTTTTATATGTATAAAATTTGAAATGGAGGGGGGGCAATTGCCCCTTTGTGCCCCTTGCAAGTGCCCTTGGCCGTCTGGAAGAAAAATGCAAGGAAGACGTAAAAACTAATTCCATCATGAGTATCCAATTGCCCTGCTATTCTCAGATTCTTCTAGTCTTGTTTTTTTATTTCAATGTTTGCTTCCCCTAGAATGGACTTCCGTCCAAGGTCGGGGGGGGGGACAATGCCCCCTTTGCCCCTGTGGTTGCGGCACTGTTTATGAGTGTCTCTTCGTCAATTTCACGTCATCACTCATTGTTGCGATTAGCTAGAAGTGGCAGAAAAGCAATGATAAGTAACAAAAATCAAATATCCACTCCCTCTCTCTACCACATGAATCACTATTACCAAAAGGTAGACTTGGGAAACAAAAAATTAAGCAGTTCGAAGTTCATAGCAACACATCCGACACCTTTAGGCACCTTTAATACAAGACTACTCGAAATGTCACAACTGTTCTAGATACTGAAAATTGCGAAATCATTTTCCGAAGTCTGAATCTGGAAGAGAATTACCCTCCCCCCCCCCCCATCATGAAACGACATTATACGGAATCCCATACACCCTAATAAATCACAAAATCAATAAGTGTCTTTGTTATGTTGCTAGAGTAACATATGATATAATTGTAAAGATTATTGAGAATTTCAGGTAGGAATGTGTTCTGTATTTTTCACAGGGGGGCAAAGGAAGCTCTCAGGGGGGGCAACTGCCCCCCTGCCCCCCCTCTAGCTACGGGCCTGCACCACTGCAAATATGCTGCTGGAGTTTCATTACTCTTCTGGCTCACTTAATCTCATTCAATGTAGAGAAGCGTACGAAGGTTTTCTTTCATCACCCAGGCATACTACTGGTTTTGCATAGGTAAATATTCGTTTACAATGACATGGAAATGTAATTTCATGTCACGAAAAAGTAAAACAGAATTCTGCATTGGTAAACATCATATAAATTTGACAAGTGAAGGATGCTCCCAACCTCAAGTTTTCTGCAAAACTCGTATTGCAATTTACGTCCCCCCCCCCTTTTTTGGTCCTGTCTGTTTAAACTAGTGGAATGTCCAATGCTATGTAATACAATTATAATAATAAATACGTAAATTTCTTAATATAATTATTCGAATCATTTAATCCTAAAAGCATATCACTTTCTTCAGTAATTGACATTTGTCAATTGTGAAAATGTCAATTGCTGCGAAGTAGTGTTTATGAATGTGTAGTGAGATGTGTGGACACATTTTCACCCTTTCGAAATAGGGAAATAACGAGAATTTGGCATAAAATGTAAATTGTTGGCATTTTTTGCGAAATTTAAAAATGTGCTTAAAAAACAGAAAATACCTCGAAATCCAACATTCTTGTCTTTTCTAGGCTTAAGGAAACAAAATGTGCCATATCTGCGTATCTAGAACACAGAAGTTTTCCAACATTTTATCCAAGAGAAAACTATAATGCATGTTGTATGTACGTGGAATAATTCCGAGAGCCACATTCAATCAAATATTTCTCAGGATTTTCTCAACTTCTACCAGAACAATTTGTACCACAGAGCAAAGTGGTGGGGTTCACACAGAAGTTGCATCATCATTATTTGTCGCGCGAGAAGTGTTTCTAATAACCGAGCTAAGTGGAGCGATTTTGGTGGTGATCGAGTGCTCACATACTGCCACAGGGGTCAATCCATATGAAGTCATACAACCTGGTTGCTTGACCATTTTTTAAAAAGTTTATTTTTTGTGGTGTGAGCCTCATATATTTACAGTTCAGAACCACTCTTATTTTATTTTTACTATTACGGATTTGAAGATGGCGGGCATTTTTCTATCATGGCGCACGTCATTTTATCCATTCGTAAGCATCAAGCGGCAACTTTTTTTCTCAGCTCTGGTAAGTTCTATGACAATGAGACAAAAGCTGTGATGTTAAGCACATTATAGGCTACAATTATATTTCTGTGTAATTTTCTAAATATTATTCCTTCATAATAAATTTTTAGGTTAAAATTGTGTATTTTCATCACTCAAAATGACATTTTCGGACATTTTTTTTGGAGGGAAGGCAGTTCGTTTGACACTTGAATTTTTTTGTGCAAGTACCTGTGTACCAATAGAGTATGTCAAAATTATTTGAAGCTTGAGACTTTAATATTTTTTTTCTACAGGGTCATAAACATATACTTTTTGTTAAAAAATTCCAAGTTCACGTTTAAATATCTCTGGTGGGCAGTTGTTCAAAAATCTGAAATTTGTGCACAATACAGTACTTTATGATAAGAAACTTCAGTAAAAATTTTGAGTTTGAGATTTAATTGGTTTAATTGGTTTAATTGTGTTAATAAGAAATGAAATTACACATGCCATATTTAATGCAAAATGTTGAATTTTTCACGAGTTTTGTAAGAGATACAAAACTCGTGAAAAATTCAACATTTTGCATTAAATATGGCATGTGTAATTTCATTTCTTATTAACATTTTGTGTTGAAATTCTGCACACTGTAATTTGGAATGTCAATGAACAACATTACAATCCTGAAATGGCTCTGCAATAAAGTATATATACGAGGGCGTGCTGAAAAGTAACGCTTCCTATGTTTTTATTTTCTTTGTTACCTTGAAAACGCATTTTGGATTTTGAGCAACCATACATTGCACTTATAAGATTTTCCTGCTTCTCCATTGAAGGTTTCAAACTTCTATCGCCCGGGGGTGCTGAATTATTGCGAGGAAAATGTCAGCATGTAATCATGCAATGTCGGTGGAGCACCTGAAGTAGCGTGCAGTGATCGAGTTTCTAAACGCAGAAAATGTGCTACAAATTGACATTCATCTGAGACTGAGGGCACGTTATGGGGATGAATGTGTAGACATCAGTACTGTGCGATCGTGGGCTGTTCATGCTCGTAAAGATAACCCCAGCTGAAGAAATCTCAGCTATGTGAGAGAATGGAATGAAAGGCCGCGAACTGCAACTGATGGAGGTCATCGCAATCGTGTTCAGCTGGGGTTATCTTTACGAGCATGAACAGCCCACGATTGCACAGTACTGATGTCTACACATTCATCCCCATAACGTGCCCTCAGTCTCAGGTGAATGTCAATTTGTAGCACATTTTCTGCGTTTAGAAACTCGATCACTGCACGCTACTTGCTCAAAATCCAAAATGCGTTTTCAAGGTAACAAAGAAAATAAAAACATAGGAAGCGTTACTTTTCAGCACGCCCTCGTATATATACTTTATTGCAGAGCCATTTCAGGATTGTAATGTTGTTCATTGACATTCCAAATTACAGTTTGCAGAATTTCAACACAAAATGTTAATAAGAAATGAAATTACACATGCCATATTAAATGCAAAATGTTGAATTTTTCACGAGTTTTGTATCTCTTAAACCAATTAAATCTCAAACTCAAAATTTTTACTGAAGTTTCTTATCATAAAGTACTGTATTGTGCACAAATTTCAGATTTTTGAACAACTGCCCACCAGAGATATTTAAACGTGAACTTGGAATTTTTTAACAAAAAAAGTATATATTTATGACCCTGTAGAAAAAAATATTAAAGTCTCAAGCTTCAAATAATTTTGACATACTCTATTGGTACACAGGTACTTGCACAAAAAAATTCAAGTGTCAAACAAACTGCCTTCCTTCCAAAAAAAATGTCCAAAAATGTCATTTTGAGCGATTAAAATACACAATTTTAACCTTAAAATTTATTATGAAGGAATAATATTTAGAAAATTACACAGAAATATAATTGTAGCCTATAATGTGCTTAACATCACAGATTTTGTCTCATTGTCGTAGAACTTACCAGAGCTGAGAAAAAAAAGTTGCCGCTGATGCTTACGAATGGAGAAAATGACGTGCGCCATCATAAAAGAATGCCCGCCATCTTCAAATCGGTAATAGTAAAAATAAAATAAGAGTGGTTCTGAACTGTCAATATATGAGGCTCACACCACACACAAAATAAACTTTTTTAAAAATGGTCAAGCAACCAGGTTGTATGACTTCATATGGATTGACCCACAGGGGAGTCGTAACATCGGCATTTATCGAGCGAGAAATAATGGAAAATAACTTCCTCAAAAATCGGTTCCAACATTAAAACTTTCATGAAAATACGTACACCATGTGACCTACAATTTCAAACAGTAGTTTAAAAACATGAAGGTATAATTTTAGGTATATTTGCCACAAAATGCATTAAATTGAAAATATGAATTTTTGGGAAAAGAACACTGAATAATAAAAATAAAATAAAAAATAACACCAATTTGGAAGAAAAATGAAAGATCAATGTCCCTACCGATTAGTAACATGACACTAAATTTTGTGTGCCCCTGGCATATATGTCTGACAACAAAGACTGGAACTATCTGTACTGCAGTGTAGCTGTCAAAAACTTGTCCTGCCAGAAATCTCTTCATCTGAGCAAAGAGATGAAAGTGGGTATATGCAAGGCCAGGCCTGTAGAGAGAGTGGTCCAAGATCTCTCACTTGAAATGCTGTAAAGGAGCCTACATGTACTCAGCTGTATGGGGTCGTGCACATTGGATTGGACTTCATCGTCTGATCATACTATCGCTCATGATGTCTGGTCTGTACACCTTAAACGATTGCTGGTGGCTCTATGCCGGATTCTGAGTGTGCAAAAATCTGATTACAGCACATACCTCGCAGTCGGTGGGAGACTGTATGAAAGCTGCCATCTTTAACCTAGAGCTGTCCTAAAACGGCTGTGTTTTACTGCACCAGATTAAAGCCATATGACACTTCTTCCTGCCCGCACATGCGTGTTGCGCTCCGACCACTAGTGCCGCGTACAGGTGCCATGGGAACTTTTTTCTGGATGCCCCTCATACATCAACTTTCGAAAGCTGTTATCAACAACGTGTTCCTGTTTTAATATTTGATTAACAAAATCAGGCACCTTCACAATGCAGTAGATTCGCCTTCCATAAATTGCTTGCGTTTAATTTTAAATATATATATGCCAGCCCCGTGGCGGAGTGGTTAGCACATCGCGCTACAACGCCAGAGGTCCCGGGGTCGAATCCTGGCTTGGGCATGGATGTTTGTAAGTGTCTTTTCATCAATTTCATCATATCATCATCACTCATTCCCATCTTCACAAATTAGCCAAAAGTGGCACAAAAAGCGAAGTAAAATAAATCAAATCAAATCAAATCAAATGCATATATACCCTTCCCGCCAGTAATAATGGTATAACTGCATGTTGGCAGTTTCACAGTACTTCACTTGGATATACTGTGAATGTTTGTACTGAAGGAGAAGTCCCATTGGTAATGTAAGGAAATATGACACTATTTTGTATGATTCAATTATTTCACTTGTGTGCAAGGATTAAGTTGTTTGCTTTACATAGAAACGAGAAGTAGGTTTGTGCATTGAAAAATCAGCCTGCACTCATGATGCTTTCAAGCAGAGGCTTCCAAACCTCAGTGGAAATATGAACATATAATAACGAGAGAGGCTAAAGAGATTGAAAAATTACAAAATTCCTTTTTGCATCAATTACTTCACTCTAATGTCATTTAGTCGTAACTTTAAAAATAATTAAATATTTTATTGAAAACTGACTGCATATGAAAAAAATCCTCCCTAGCTTGCGAATAGTAATAATTTTAAATTAACTATTTGGCAGTTTGAATGCAAATCATAGAGAAATGAAGTCAATTTCGTGGAAGCTAATATAGGTACTTAATATACCTGGATCTGTGTGACATACTTATTTCCATTTGCAAAAACATGAATTTAAATTATAATTGTCAGGGAAAAATCTAAATTTTGTCCTGGATAAGTCTGGGAATTTCATTTCTGCTTGTTTCCAATATTTTAATTGTAGGGGCGCCCCAGAGAACTGCGCTATGCCACTGAATTTGAACCCTATCGAACATTTGTTTTCCTTTGGCCACATGAAGATTTACCTAAGTTAGTGATCACTTCTGTAATGGCATCGATTTTTCGATATTCATTTGGCGCATATTTCTTTATTGTTAACATTTTTCAGTGATGTGTGAAGATTTCCGTTTTTTTATGCTGCGAAAGTTTAATGCAGAATGAAGAAAAATTGTGCGATCCTTGTGTATTTTAAAACTTTTCCAATAATGAAATGCAAAGATTCATATCCACTTATCAATTTGCTAAACCCCCATGAGGATCATGCATTAACCCTCATCCAGAAAGCAGCTCTCTTGCAGTTAAAACTCATAATATTAAAATTGCATATTCAAGATCATTCATTTTCATTATGGAGAAAACAACAAAACAAAATCTTCAGAAAATGCCACTTTTCGGCAGCTCAGAACATCGAAAGGAGTCCTCTAGGAGCAAACCGTTTCTAAATAAAGTTTCTCGAACACTACACAATATAATATATTAACAGTTGTTGCTGTCGTACAGCGAAAACATTATACTTACGTTCAGGACAATTACAAGTAGTAAAAAGTAGCGGTAAATTAAATTATGATTGATAGAATGTTTTTTTTGTCTTTTTTGTCAAGGTACTGTACAATGCGTAATATGAGAAAATACATTTGTTGTAGGTACTTCAGGACACATTCTCATAAATTTGTGTCCAAAATAATTCAACATCCCGTCTGTTTCGAGGTGATTATAACCTGAAGCCATTCTGTGACTGTTACAATCGACATTAGTTGCCAAAAAGAAAAAGAAACCTGTGTTTGACAAATATAGACGAGGTTTTCTTTTAGTTCTAGTTCAGTTAGTGCTCCTATAAATACAAAACCAATGCTTGAATTGGAAGTTCCTAGATAGGGGGACATTAGTATGGAACCATGAATACATTTAAGAAGGAGGGATGCGTATGCAAATTTTCCCAGCTAGAGGAATGGTTCTCACAAATTTTCTGAAGTGGATCATAGAATTCTCCGTGATTCCTCCTCTCCGAGAACTACATGTAAGCAAAATTGGGTGCAAATGTTACAAGAGGATGTACGAAAAACCGAATTTTTCCTACCTTGTGAGAATTTAATGGGTGCAAAAGTTAAAATATGTTGGACAGAAACTTTTTTTTTCTGCCTTGTGAGAAATTCGGATTTAATTAACTTTTTGTAGGGCACATTTTTGCAGATTAAGATCGAAACTGTGCAAATTTAGGGCATTACTCGAGCTATGGGATTCTAATAAAATCCCTGTTGTTATTAGTAGCAGTGGTGTATCAAGGGGTGGGCGACCGCCCGGTGCCTCGCTTTCCGAGGTGTTCATACGAAACATGTAATTATAGAAATGAGAAAAAAGATGGTGAAGGATAATTTTTGTGGACAATAACATTAAAACATTATTTTTTTCTTGTTCTAAATTCTATGTAAAAGTTATAATTTGAAGAAAGAAATTTTAGGGCGAATGAAATTATTAAATATCATTCTCGTCAGTATTTTTTTTTTATTATTATTATTTAAAAATTATTTTCTGACGTGTCACTGAAGATTTAGTATCGATTCACATTGAGATTTCAAATTTAAAGAACGAATGGGGCCTCGAATTCTAATCTCGCCCAAGGCCTCACGATATGTTGCTACGTCACTGCATATTAGAAAGATGGAGGTGGAGACGAAATGAAACACATCGATAATGTGACAGCGATATTGCGGGCATTCAAAATTCTCCTGACAGTATTTTGTAATCTCTGTTTAGACTAAATTTATGGAGCGTAACAAACTAAACTGACAGTAATTTGAGAGAAATATTTAGCAATAGTACGTTGTTAATAAGTTTTCAAATATAATGTATAATTTGCGAGGGGATTGAAGGCAAAATTATAACAATTTTCACTCCTATAACTACCATCAATGTAGCGAAAAATATGTAACGTTCTTAAAAACACCTTAGTGCCTTTGACTGTTGGTCTTGAGTTATATTTCATAAAAAAAGTGAAGTAAAAGTAAAATAAAGTAAAGTGCTCCCCTGTGCTTTGCCATGAAGGCATATACTGTGTGTGGAGTTAGGACCCACACTTTCTTGATCACAGCCGAAGGTGGGGTGATGTGATAAGCACCAAAATCCTGACCGCCTTTACCCCCAGAGTTTCCTACAGATATCCACTTTATACGACGCTGGGTGGGCGCCGGAGCTGCTTGAAACTTACATGATCCTATTTTATTAAATGAACTAAATACTTTAGTTAAACATGCAAATAAGAAGAAAATGGTTCGTACGCTGGCCTAGACCAGCAGTACTAGTTTAAAATGTATTCAAGCTTGTCACTTGCCTACATGATTGGATCTCTAATTTCTTCCCTTTTTTGTTCATAAGAATAGCCACGCAAAGATATGAGAAACTTTAAGTAAAAATAAAACAAACTAGTTATGCGCTATTCTCGAAATTACTTAAAAGCTGATGTAATTCCCTTGCCCACTACCAGTGTCCCTTAATCCCAGATTAAAGAAAAAACAAAGACCTTGACAGTGTCGAATGTACAACTATCAAAGTATAATATGCGAATTCAGGTACCTCTTTGCCAACGGGTAAAGTTATATTGCAAAATCAACGCGTCCCTTAATCAACTCGTTTCCTATTAAGAAGTCGGTCCGGTCCCCTTCAGGGGTTCGAAATATGTTTCTCTAAGAACAATAACAAAATCTTCCGAAAAGTAAACGTTGTCTTGTCTCAAAATGAATCAAAATTTGCGTGGACTTATCTATGCATTCCAATGAAATATTTGGTTGACCCGTTACTGCTATCCCGAGGATTAGCCACAGCCACTCCGCCACCGAGAGAACCTTCCAAAGTAAAAAATAAAGGTAATAATACTAACCCCCGTTACTCAATTGGTTCCCTTATGGAGGCGATTCGAAAAAGACCACTAAATTGGAATTTTCCATCATCATAAGTTTGAAGGGACAAGATTTGAAAAATAACCTCCTTCTGCAAGCGTGCTTTAACGCCCAGCCCTACAACACGTTACATTGGAAACTGCATTAAACAAGTGTTACTGTCACTAAACAAAAGAAAATATTGATAGAAGAGCCAAAACGAACGCACTGTATATTCATAAAAACACAATTTTCAGAGAAGGACCATGTACTGATTCTATCGTTACAGTTTGTTATCTCACATTGTGAGCATATACGAAATCTGTTGGGCCTCCCCGATGGTCAAGTGGTAGCGTCTTCTCCTAGTTATCAAGGGCTCCCGGGTTCGATACCCGGTTGAGGCAAAAGTGGTTCGGATCCCGCTTTAAACTGTATGTCCAGTCCCGATTAGCCTTACTGTACATAAAGTGGACTTAAAACAACAAATCAACAACAACAAATCAACAAATCTACGATATCAGTTAAAAAAATTAAATTGACTACTTGTGCTGCAATTATGTGAATTCGAAAACTGAAAGACATAGACTGATGATAAATGGTATACGTAATTTCGTGATCTTTGTCAGTAGTGAATAGATTCTCTACTTTTTTCACTTGTTTTTCTGGGATTGTTTTATCGCCTGGATTAATTGCAAGGCTGAGAATGAATGATGAACTAATAAAGTGAGCGATCGAAGAAACAGAAGGATAAATATTTCCGTCCACGACTAACATGGGTTGGAGCCTGGAAACGCAGGCTTCGGAGCGCGTCACGTTGGCCACTCCGCAACAGAAGCCAGCAAATGTGCTACATAAGAAATTACAGCCCAATTTAAAGCAAGTTGTTACAAGGGGAATAGATGATACTTGCTTATGATAAACTATATGAATCCCAGCCTTCCTCCCTCCCTCTTTGCAGTGGTTCTATATTTTGAAGATGAAGAAAAACAAAATGAGAATTGATTATATCACTGAATTGAGCATAATTAAGAGATCACATATTATATTCCTTTTTAGTGTGTTTTTTACTACATAACCATCATTCATCATTCTCCTATCTGATTGCGTTACCAGCTACGAACAAGATGACGGGCCTCCCCGATGGTGCAGTGGTAACGTTGTCGCCTTGTAATCAAGGTGCTCCGGGTTCAATACCCAGTGGAGGCCATATGACATAGTTGTTTGGATCCCACTTTAAAATATCAGTCCAGCCCCGATTACCCTAACTTTGCATGAAATTGACAAAGCATTAAGTCACACAAACAAACGTGATAACACCTTCCGGTAGCCGAGAGCAAGCAGTGATCGATTAACGATTTGACCTCCAAAGGTAATCAGTGTTTATTTGCGAGTTTCCTCATATTGGTCGTTGAACCTCATCGTTACTATTAGACACATTTGGACGAAAAGCGACACTCAGTTATAAAAAAATACGAAGAGGATGAATGGCGATTTGTCGCTCAAACAAATGGAATCTAACACATTATGGCTTGTCCGACACTCGAAAGCATAACCATGTGGCAATACGGAGGCGAGATCGTGAATCGATCACTTATCACTCCCACATACGAATGCGAAGATGTCATATCAAATAAAGAGTTAAATGGTTATGAAGGTGACTTACCTTAGGAAAAGGTAGCTTGGTGGCACATAAGAGATTGCGGATGAAAGTTAGGAACGTCGTCTTGAATTCTCTTAGTTCGAACACTCTTCTCCGCTCAGTCCAAAACACTTTACGAATTTGCACTAATGTGCGAATACGGATGCAAGTGGGTTTTTGTAGGATTCGGAGTCACGTGGAAGGGGGCGGGGGTCTTGTTATCTGAATAAGAAGACAACCTCCGTGCTAAAACATCCAAGAATAACCTACAAAGGGGATGACCCCTTTCCCCTTCTCAGGGAAATCATTTTTGATTTGCCACCCTTAAGTGCGGCGGGAAAGTAAGGCCCTGACCTACTAAAGATGATGCCGAAACGGGGGATATGTGAAAGCAACCCTTTGATGGGCAGAGTCTGAAGGTTCGTCTTGGATGTGTTATTCCTCGGGAATCCATTTTTATTGCCTTGCTTGTGCAGAGAAAACCCATGTCGTCGGTGTTCAACCCAAAGTCTTTGAACTGTAGTAAACAAGCTGTAAAACAATAAAACTGCATTTTGTCATATTGTAGCTTTCCCTTGACCAGTGAAGGAGAGATCGCAATTATTTGTAGAAAGAATCCTTTCAGTCCCTTAAACTTGACCTTGGGGAATCAACAAGGATGCCGCGGATTTTTAGGTGGGGGTGTTTGAGCTGTAGCAATGGAACAGCAAAATAATTGCATTCAAGTGATTAATTTATGCTTAGTATTTTCCAGTGAACATCTATCTATATATATACTAAGCTAGTCTGGTCAGTGGCTGAGCGCGTTAACTGGCCGACTTTCCATTGCGCCACCGAAGTTTCGAGATTCGAGTCCCAGTGGGGGCATGAGTGTTCGTTTCATCAAATCATCAGCGATCATCATTAAGTCCAAAAGCAACATAAATTAACAAAAATTAGGATCATGGAGGGAAAGTAACAATCACATAAAATTAAATGATGTGATCATTATTGTATATTTCACTTTCCTAGTACATAGCAACAACAACAACATAGTGATGCCTCTCTGATGGCGCAGTGGTAGCGTCGTCGCATTGTAATCAAGGATCCCGGGTTCGATAGTCAGTGGAGGCACATAGAGGTTTGGATTCCACTTTAAACTGTAGGTCCAGTCTAGATAAGCCTTAATGTGCATAAAGTGGACTTACAACAACATTCCAATTCAACAACATAGTGATGAAAGAAAGAATTGTACTTACCTATATTCTTCTCTTGCGAAACTTTTTTTCTCTTTTATCCACACAAGCCGCAGATGAAATATATTACAATTCTACCTCACCTTAAAGTTTCTTCATCTGAAGTTGAAACACCATGCAAGGCGATTATATCCAAATTATCGTGTCGTCTGGAATTCCGATACGGGACCTGGGTTATTGGTTGGAGACCTAGGGAAGGTTGAGTTCAGACCGTCTAGACAAGATATAACAGAAACGACAAATAGACAGCGAGCGCACGATACAGTCATGACGAGACCGAGACTCTCCTCCTAATCGGAACTTTAGTAACATGGGAGAAATGCAAGGTATTTTAGAATGTCAATATAGGAAAGCTACATGTTTGCTTAAGACATTTCAAAAGTTTGTATGTCAGTTTATTGTACACAGAATGAACAAAGTAATAACTTCTATTAAGGCAACTACGCTCAGCTAGTACTCTGCACAATTTCGATCTCGACCACAATGTAGATACTGTGATCATCACTACTCGGGAACTTGGATTGGTAAGGGAGAAAACGTGGGGTATGTTGAGAAGGGTTAAATACTGGGCGACATTAATATCGAGAAGGGAGAACTCGGTAAAAGGGCAAGCGCTGAGGCAACAGGTGCAAGGGGAGGAAATGGGAACATGGGCGAAAGAGATCAGAGGTAAACTATACGAAATTGGATTGGGATGGATCTCGGAGGGGGAACACGTCGACCAGGGGACATTGCAATTAGTGAAACAAAGATTAGAGGATATAGATAGGCAGGAAATAATAGCGGAATGTGAAACCAAGAGATCGCTCGAACTCCAAAGAAGGGGACCGCGGGAATGGGGACAAGTAGCGTACATCAAGAAGGTGAGCATGGTGGCAAGAAAGGGGTTGGCATGGATGAGGCTAGGGGGATGGAGACACAACACAGTAAAAAATGAGGAAGGGTTATATAAATGCGTATTATGCAATGGTGATGATGGGACAGAACATTTATTCTTATGTCAGGACACGCGCGTTCTGCAGGAGGAGAAGCTACGCAACATCAGCTTGGAAACTGTGTTCAAATCAATCATAGTGCAAAGGAACATGGAACTATTGGAAAAAGTGGGGGTATATTTACAAACAGTTTGGGGGAAAAGAAGTGTTGCACAGACACGGGATAAGGAAGAGGAATAAGTGTTAGCTTAAGTGAGAACAGTTAAAACAACCAGAACTGCTATTTAACACCTATACGGAATGTAATGGAAAGTGTAGTCTGTAAGAAAAATCATAATTGTGAAATACAAATAGATGTAGTGCGCACAGCCGATGGCTCGCACATGAGATGAGCAATAAATACTTACTTACTTACTTACTCCCCAGTCGCCTTTACCTCTACAGTTTGTCCACAAGTATCCACTGATTTGAGGCTGGGTTAGCTCGTAAGACACCATTGTATTGTAAACTTCCAGTAAACTTCATCAACCAACCACAGCTCTGTTTTCGGATAACGCTTACCATGCTCGTAAACCAGAAGTAAAACATGAGATGGTGAAAATATTCCCTTCTCCAACTTAGAGGAGGACAGTGTAAACAGCACTAGAGCTCTTGTATTGAGAAATAATCAATGTTAATCGTCTACTCTACATGTTATCCATATCCTTTCTCGGTAAAGTTAAAATATACGTATATTTATTTCATCATTTCGTCTTTCGTTATCCTCGAAAGAAACACGCAACGATTTAGATTGTGTGTGTATGTGTGTGTGTGTGAATAAATATGTGTGTGGGTGTGTGCATGTGTATGCATGCACGTATAATGTGGAAAAGTAAAGCCGGCACTTTTTTTTAGTAGTTGTCAATGTTTTCTTAAACTGCACATTCAAAGAACTTATCGAGGACAGTTCTCTAACACAGACAGAGCTATTTTATCATTCTACTTGTACCAAAAATATGATTGGAATAAATTAATGTTCTAGAATGGCAGATTTGGTTACAAGAACCCAAAACCTTCTTGTCCGAAAACACTTTCACCAAAACGTTTACCGCCCACATTACTTTGAACAATGGCATTTTGTAGTGAAAGCATCTAATGTAATAAACAAACAGATATCAACATTCATTATAACCAATCGTGCTTGTGTACTTGGTAATTACGTGTTAAAAGTTATCAAAGTGTTGAAAAGAGGGCTACGTTAAGGTTTATTCTTGGTGAAAAAGTAACAAAAACTAATATTTGCAGGGTTGATTCTGTCCTCAGCTTTTTCCTCACCACTTCTCGCCATAGAATACCTTCTGTCAGACACCTCCATAAAACAGACATTATGTATATTTTGAATATTCAGTCACCACACACTCGTAACCAACTAGCAGACATGACATTTTTGCATAAAATCATTAATGACAAAATTAAAACGGAATTCCTAGTCAACCAATTTCATCTACGAGTACCCTCACGGCCAACCCGCAACGTAAAGCTCTTTCACATTCCCGCTACAAGGCTCTCTGGGAAATGGGTTGGATATGGGAAGAGGGAGGAAGAAACAACAGAAAATCAAATCAGGGGCAGGTTACTCGACATAGACAGACAAGAAATAATAGCAGACTGCCAAACAAAGACCTCAATCAGGAAACAGCTAAGAGTAAGAGAATGGGGGAAAGCGAAATATATCCAGGTGGTGGGAAAAAATGAAAGAGGCGCGCTGGCATGGTTCAGATTAGGGGGATGGAAACAACTAAGAAAGATAAACGAAGCAGGGGAAACGATATGTCCTTTGTGCGATGGGGAGGAGACGGACAAGCATATCCTACTGAACTGCCCTTCTACACATGACCTAAGGGACAAATGGATGACAAAGTTAACAGGCAGGGAGATGATAGAAGTGGTAGACGACAGAATAAAGATAAAGGAAGCGGGGCAACAAGTGTGGAAATACCTGGGAGAAGTAAGAGAACGGCGGGGGAAAGCTATTAGAGAAGGCAACGAAATGAGTTATCATGCTCCAGACGAGCCATCTTTATAGTGTAAGTGTGTGTAAAGCAAAATGTATTCGTGTTTTGGTGAGAGTGCAGGAAAAGAGAAGTGAGGAGAAAGACTGGAAGAAGAACTGCCGAGGGAGGGGAAGAATGTGTATATAGGGGACAAAGTAAGAGACAGCTTAAACGAAAACTAGATGCAACAAAATAGTGTAGAAAAATCAAAAATATGTAGTGCGTACTGCGTATGGCTCGCACAAAAAGAAAATAAATCTAATCTAATGTAATCTAATAACCTGTCTGTAAATACCGATATTTTCTTGTCAGAACACAGTTTCTGACAATCGCTAAGAATGTATAATTAACATTTTTTTTCGTCTGCCCTCTGGAATTGTCTTGTTTTGTTGTTGTTATTTTCATTTTTTCTTGTTGCTACAGTTTCAGTATCAAATGGTCTTTCAGTACTGTATCTGATACTTTAAGTAAATTGATAAAAAAAATAAAAAAATAAAATTGCGTTCCTTCAAATGAAAACCAACATTAGTGTTGCCTACGAGACTGGACTTTCGTGTGTTTCGTGTCGTTTCGTGAAAATGACAACTCGTATCTAAACTATTAGTTTGCCCCTTATGGTGTCTAGTCTCGAAAATTTTCGTTTCCCCCTTCTCGTGTCTCTTCTCGTCTTGTCTCGAAAACGAGACGAGATGTCTCGCCCAGTCCTGTAAAAGCAGGATATCAGACACAAAATGTAAATGTGGGAGACATCACAAAATGTTATTTATTACATTTTGCTCACTGTATAGCGCGATAATAAATAAGGTTCGTTATTCAAAAGGAAATTAGTCTTAAAAATGCTTGTTGTTTTTGTTTTACCGATATTTAGGTATTTTACGGAATGTGCCCTGTGGTTTGTCTGGCTTCCATGCACTCTTTATCCATCGTACATTAGCCCCGTCTAGTTGGCTGCACTTTTTGACTCTCTTTGCACCGAAGCGTCTAGTTGGTTACACGGTGCAACACCGAGTCGTCTACTTCGTTGATTTGGTGTCAAGTAGTGCATTTGGTGTCTGCACCGTTTGCACTACGTTCTGATTCGGTCTACATGTGGCGTATGATCACGTGGTGAGTGCTAACTAATCAAATGACCCTTTAAAGCAGCAGACAGGCATTTGTTGAATCTTCTGAACTTGAACACCGCGAGGAGAAAGTAACCATATATTGTGCACACCCTCCTGACTTCTTACTTCCTGGATTACAAGACCATGGCACGTGATCTTCACATAGCCTAATATCCATCAGAAAAGATGATCAGGGAGATTCTGTTGATTGGACTACAATGCGAGAGGTGATTGTGCAAAAGACTGATAAGGAAAAAGTCTTCTTCAAAACCAGTCATCTGGTGGGAACGACTGCAAGCTAAACTCAATTACAACTACCATGTAAATTGTAATCAGAACCTCCTAAGATTTCAAAGGACAAATATGATGATTTGATGTCCCTTTGTCCCTTACCTGTAGTTAGAGTAACGGATTATGTTAGATTTTTTTTTTAATCCTTGCCGCATTGAAAAAAAGAGAACCTTGCTTTGCAATAGTTTCTTTGATTTGACTATTTGTATCTAAGGGTCAAAATATGATGTTCTGACAGTTTGTGAGTATGTCACTTCATAGTATTTGCGACAGAAGTCCATATAATTCTGCATGTTTACCTTTATATGAATATCGTTATGGCAATACCAATCATGTTCCATTATTGTATTATGTACTTCAGGTTTATTGTCACTGTAAGTGTCCAGTATTTTTTAGTTAATGGGTATGCGATTGATTGCTTGATTGATTTAGTTTATTTTACTTCGCGTTTTGTGCTTCTTGGCTAGGTTGCGAAGATGGGGATGAGTGATGAAATGATGAAATTGATGAATGGACATTCACAAACAACCAAGCCCGACCGGGATTCGAACCGGGACCCTTGGCGTCGCAGCGCGATGTGCTAACCACTCGGCCACAGGGTCGGGCGGGTATGCGATCTATAGTACAATACTTCCCACAATGGAATATTACGCACTAAGCTCCGCGTCAGGTTAAGTTTGCAGCAGGTTTTATGTATTAATCCGCGCGCGAACGGAGCTCAGAACCATCCGTGCCAGTCTTGCCTGAACCACCGAGCTCTTCGTATCGCAGACAATGAGAGAATCGGCAGTATTGCCAACCCCTTAACATATCAAAACCCGTACATGTATATCAAGCGGAATGCATTTTTGCTTCTCTTGTCTCCTGAATCATACAATTTTAAAGTACTTTCTGCGCATAGATTATGTAATAAATGTGTCCCTACTTAATACAAATCGCGAAATATCTTCGAAACATGAGGGCATGTGTGTATGTGTCGAGCACGCACAACAGAAAAAAACAAAGGTAACAGTAAACGACAGGCCCCTCTTGAATTTAATGAGTAACGTTATTGTTTCTCGTTTAGAAATAAATAAATTTATGAAAATCTTGATTGCTTCGTTCGCAATACATACGTTACTAAATATAAGATACACGCCCGTCAAGTTTACACTACCAAAAAAACATGATTTGTTATTGGTGATATATACAATGTAGTGAATTGTCTGCTACTATTTCTCTGTTTGGTTTCAATTTATGAATCACTTCATTAAAAAAGGAGCCAAATGTTGGTCTCTCCATTTCTTGGTGATAAGGTCCCTTCCTTTTCTTTGCACGGAACAGTAAACACGCGTATTCAACAAAGCCTTCATTGCCGCCAGTGCGCGAAACAATAAGCCTCCCCATCCCCCGTCGTTCGTTGCTTCAGCCCTGGCGGTGGTTTAGCACACTCCTGCGGTTGAATCAATGTACGACCCACGTTGACGCATGCCTCGTCCAAATAATTAACGTTTTTTTTGTTTGTTTGTTTTTTCTCTCACAGCGATATCTTTTAATACCGGGGAGATTCTTTTGTCGTCAAACAACAAACAATCGTTTTCTACTCCTAAACTCAACCGCAAATCATTCAACATCCAAGACAGTTCGTGCGCTCATTGACGGCAAATCACCTCACGACCTGTTTTATTTTGGTCTTGTTGCCGTAAGGAGGAATATGTATTTAAAACAACTTGTTTAACTTTGAAGAGCTTTCTCCTTCGAATGATGTTCAAAATAACACTTGGGCAAAGCCAAAAGACACTGAACAGGAGACCTCGATTCAGCCATTCTCGCTGTACAGCTCGAATAGCAATGAATCACGATAAAAATAGGGTAAAAATAGTGGGATGTGCAACACTGATATCACGAATTCCACGCGCTTTGCAACGTATTCAGTCTCAGTCGATTCGTTCTTGAGCTTTTGTCTTCCTTCAGCGCAACCGACTGCCCAGTTGGCGAATCTGCGGATTCAAGTTCGTCTGATCAGTGATTGCAACCGATCAAGTACATACCTGCTAATGGATGTATCATTTTGTCTGTATATTACACATTAAATAACTGTTTTGTTGCAAGCGTGCAGTTGTGTCAGACTGGAACCCTTCTCAGCGGAACTATATTCTGCGCGCACGTTTGGATCTACATATGCGAAAACCTGCTGGAAACTTAACCTGACGCAAGGCTTAGCTAACTGCATATTGTAAGTAAGTCTTATGTATACATTCATGCCTTTGCAATGCTTTTTTGTATTTAATGTGCTTTGGTGTATTTCCAGATTTCTTTACTTATTTTTCTGATACTGCAAAATGTTTATTTTTATTTACCTACCATTAAACAGTTTACCATGTTGCTACTTCCATTATATCTTCTTTTAAAACTGTTTTGTAAGCATTAAGTCTAAATAGAAAGCTATATAATCTGAACGGCCTGTTTCACTTAATTACCAAACTTCCGCATAACATTATCATACGAAGGAAGACTTTCTGTACTCTTCATCATCAAGATGGGCGTAACTCACTTATTCCCCACTTCATGGCATACTTTGTGTGATCTCCCGTTACGAGGCAAAAAAGCGGATCTCTGGCGTAACTCAAAATATCTCCACTGGAACATGTTTTTCTCACAAGACAAATGGGCGTCTCTGTTTCAAACGGCCGAAAAAGCCATTATTACTGATTTGCAAAAATGCAAACACATTCACCAAAAAGCACGGCCCTTTAGCTATCTGTATGCTTCGAGACATTTCAATACCCCTGAAAACAAAAGTATATTCAATGATAATGTATGATCACAAACTTTACAATGCTCTCCTGAAAAATCAAGAAAACTGAGATACGCCTTTTTGTCTCGGTAGGGACGAATTCATAATTTTCCTGTCTAATAGAAGATTGGGATAAATAAATACCCAGGTAACGCCGGGCAATCAGCTAGTAAGGTAATAAATGTCTGCTAATAGTTCCCCGCAAACTTCGTTTTCTATTAATGTATACCTCGTACGCACTATCTTTTTTACCTATATGGGAGATATGCTTATAATTGAACGTTAATTCATTGAAGTATATTTTTGAAATGGAATGGAACACAACTCAACACAAGGGTGCCCATCTCCTTGAGGGTCATCTTATTCACAAGTTCTATACGCTGTCCCTGTTAACCGTAAAACAGGGCCGCGCATATCGGCAGAGTAGGAGGAGGAAAATGGAGTTGTGAAAGCTCAGCGTTGCTAGCCGTACGGTACATGTACGGAAATGTCATGTCATGTACGGACGTACGGTCCGGACCTTTGTCCGTATGCTAAATGCACGGCTTGTCAAAATTTGCTCTTGCAGTTTTATCCCTAATATTTGCCTAAGAAATTCTTAAATCAATCGTACGGACCTGGAGACAAAAATAAAATCCGTTTGCAATGTGCGTTCAGTATTATCGTTTTCAAAAGTTTGCAACGCTGACAGTAAGGAGGAGGATTACACAATCTCGTTTCTCTCACTGTTCGTTTGTGGAGCCGTCTCGCGTCACTACTTCCGTAGGGACTTGTTCTCGTTCGCCTGGTCTAAAGTTAGCTGGTACGGAGTTTATAAGTGAAGTGGCAAAAGGGGGGCTTTATAAACCAAGTTATTTTTTTTCAAAGGTTTAACAGTACTAAATAAAGGTCAATTACGTGCCATATTAAGTTAATCTGGCACACAGGTACAGGTAAAGGTATCCCTGTGCTTGTGCACATATGCCATAAAGGCATATGGGGTGGTGTAAACGTAGAGGTATAGAGCTAAGCATATTCGTGATCTCGGCCAAAGTTGGGATGATGGGATCAGCAACACGTCCGGCCGCCTTTACCTCCAGGCACCCAGTTGTACTCCGACGGGCCTCAGAGCAGCGCTGAAATAGGAAAATGTCTGGATAAATCCCAGGGACTCGAACCTGGGTCTTCAGCATGGTGTGCAATTAAAGAGCATCGTATAGAAAATGGAATTCGGGAGGATGATTTTGGCCAACTGAGTTCCTCGGCTCTGACAATATGTTGATTGCAAGGTGGTTTGATTTAAATCAGGTTGAGTTTTTTTTATTTAAATCACTGATTTAAACCACTCTAAGAAAATAATTTAGATAATAATCTACATAAGGAATTGTAGATATGAGAATCCCTTTTGATAAAAGTACTATAATCTCGATATCATTGAATTGTGTTTATTAAAGTCTAAGAAAGGAAAACAAAGGATACAAAATATGTGTACTGATGGGGTGAAGATCATATGAAAGGTAATGTTGTAAGCAAACTGTAAAGACACTAAAATTTGTCTTGATTTAGTTTCAATAGTAGGCAAATGTAGAAAAAATTCTGTGCAGAATAATATATAAAATACTAATCATGTAAAACCGTAAATAGTGTAATTATCGTTAAGCTGTAAATAATCATGGCAGCTTATATTTTTCAAACTATATTTAAAAAATTGCCAAATTTCAGCTACACTGGAAAAATAGTTACTGAAATTATTATATTTTCATTAACACGCTCAACAAACACTTCCATAGTAGGTTCATATACACAGTATCAGAAACAGAAAAACTTATATTTACATATATCTTTTAAATATTATTCTATATTCAAATGGTTGAAACATGGCCGTTTACCAAAAAATCATACAACCAATTATTAGTGTGTCTTTTTCCTTTAAAAATCGATTTATATAAAGAAACATCAAAAAATTACTTCTTTTAAAATAAAAATCATTATTTTTATTCACCCGGGTTGAGGATAACAAACAGTGTACTGTAAATTATGAGAAGTATGTTAATTTTGTTTATGTTGTTTTAATTGTTAATTACATTGACATTTAATATGGGTATAATAATTCCCAAAAGTAAATCAAGTAGCTTTTATTCTGACTTGACATATTCATTATAGCTACTATTTGCATCGGTACCACCTTGAGTAATTAACTGAGACTGCTTGCACACTTCACTTATAGTAAGCATTGTGGGAGAACCAGAGGAACCCATTCAGCTCCACCCTGAGTCAGATCAACGTATCTCCACTTCTTCTTATCAGTAATGATGGTGTCGAAACTTTTGTAAAAACAAAATTCCCGGACACTCCAGGTTTTCCAGAGCAAGAACCAAAGTTTCAAGACCAAATCATTAGGGCAATTGGCGTATATGAACATGTGTGGAAGAAGATCACAATATTTCACACCTTATATACCCGTCAATGAAGGGGGAAAGTATCAAATGTCAGGATTAATTCTGTGAAAGGCTGAAATTTGGTATGTTGTTAGAACACTAGGAGAAGTGCAATATCTTACAAGTCCCCCATCCATCTCCCAGATGCTTCTTCCCCTCTGAAACCTCAGTTCCTGACCTACGAAATGGGGTTCCTCGTATAACCCTGTAACTCATGATCATAAACAGACATTTTTTTGGTCGTGATTCCCATTCGATGAACTATAAAAAAGTTATGTTTGATTATTTAAAATGTCAATGGGTTTGCCGTAAGTTATCCAAAATTAAACTGTTGCGGGAGTATTCCGATACTTCGATGTTTTTTTCCCCTTCATTGACTGGTATATAAGGTGTTTCATTGAATGAGGCAGACTACTGTCAGATTATTTTTATTTCCAAAGTCATCCCAAAATGAAACTTACACCAAACAGAGATTGCATTTAACTGTGTAACATACTTTATTCCCCACAAAATTGAACATACATATGTTTATATATGCAATGTCAAAGGTCACATCATGCGACCTTGAAGTAAAAAATTAATATATTCATATAAAGATATTTTTTATGAAGACTATAGCTAAAAAAATGTAGATATAACAGCGAATATTCATTACGTACCTTACCTTTAGTTAAGATCGGAATAATTTACATAAAACAAGTGCTCTGGCAATGCAATTAATGTGAAATGAATGAATAATTGAATATTTATCGAATAATAAAAATGATGTCACATGTAATTGGAGAAAGTAAATTCCTGATTAAAAAAAGTTGAGGATATTAATAACCATCGATTATGCAACAAATGCTAATATTTTCATTACTTAATTATAGTACTTGGTAAGTCTTTCGGGGGGTCCGAACCTCTGAACCCCACCTAAATACGTCCTTCCTGTCCCTCAAAACCGTATGATCCCAATATAATCCTTGTCTTCCAATAAGTTAAGGAGGAAATTATACAGAAAATGCTAAAGGAGTATATTTTCATTAATTAATTTTCTTACTTAATACGTCTTTCGAGGGGGAGGGATCCAGACCACCTAAATACGTCCTTCCTGTCCATCAAAGCCGTATGATACCAATATAATCCTCGTCTTCCAATAAGTTAACAGAAATTATACAACAAAGGCTAAACAAATTTATTTTCCATTATTTAATTTTAGTACTTGATAAATCTTTCGGGGGGGGGGGGGGTCCGGACTCCCTGGACCCCTTCCCCTAAATACGTCCTTCGTTATAAGTAGGGTGCGGAAGTTGATGAAATGGCATCTTTTTTCTGACATCTCGGACACGATGCCCATTAAATATACACAATATTACAATTCGTCTAGAACCCAAAAAAAGGTAATTTTAAAGTGCATTTTTTGCCAATTTTTAGGTTTTAGGTCATTTTCCCCGATTTTCGGCATTTTCCCGTCATTTTTCGCAATATTCGGTGTATTGTTTCGTCATATTTTGTCACGTCTTTCGTTTTGGTAATATTCTTGAGTTTATTCACCAAGGTGAAATATATATCTCGCAGGATTGCAATTTACTAGGAAAAGAAATGCTGAACTGGTGACAGTCTTTGTTGTGTCCGGGGAAATCACCAGGTGTCCGTCTGGGGCAAACTCAAATTTAAGATCAGATAAGGCGATTGCATTTTGTTTAATTTCCTTTTCATTTAAATTTTTAACCCAAAACTAACAAATTTAATGGTCATTTTTTGCATATTTTACGTCATTTTCCCCATTTTTTAGGACATTCTATAGGTCATATACCTATATTTTTTAGGTCATCAACTTCCGCTCCCTAGTTATAAGGTTGGCAATGAATACCGTGTATCACTGAAGGCTAAAATTTTACATATGTAAGTTACTCCATGCCTTCTAACATCCTACCAAATGTCATGAAAATCTGAAATGGTAGGGTTGAAAAGTTCATTTTTTTTTAGGATTTAGCATGGAATATACATCGAATTTGTTTGAATGAAGATTTGTTAATAGAAGCAGTCAGAAAGCCACTAATTTTATTTTATAGCCTTTTGAAATATACTTCAAGCATCAATTTGAAAAAAAAATTGTCATGATAACTGCAGTGTCTTTTAGTGATAATGCAATCTTAGTAAAGTCAGACATTGATACAAAAAACTCAACATTATTTACAATACAATAATTTTTCTGACTCTGAGTGCAAAGGAATGTTGGTGACAACTTTTTAAATGGAATATACCTGTGAATATACCAATATCTATGAAATTTAGAAAAACAAATCAAAGTGATATATAGATTTGAGTCTGAGATATTACTTTTTATGTTAAGCACTGCAGGCCACTACCATGGCTTCGGCATGACCGTTGCGTGCAAAATTCTGAAACTTTAGCCTCCTGTCTCTCAGTAACTATGAGGTGTAGAGGAGAAAAATTTTGCACGTGTTCATACCTTGTTAAAATTAACAAATACACCAAGTTTAATTAAAATATGAATCTGTGGGTTGCATTTTGAAATTCTTCTGTGTGATTTGATATGGAATTAGTCGACAGGATGTATCGTAAACACAGACAATAGTGAAGAAACACTCTTTAGTTTTCTTCATAATTGTAATAAATGATCTTGATATAATAGTGTTATGAGTTCTTAACTGAGAAGGTTACTGCTTCTTCGTTGAGGGTTGGTGAATTTCCTATTACTTGGCTGAAAGGGGTGTTCCAAATTGATACATGTATATGAATCTTTGTATTTAATAATTTTTGTATGAGAAAAGTTTTAAAGAACTTTTTTTCGTTATGCATTAAACTTTCCTCGCATAAAAACGTGAATTATACACAAGATGAAACTAAAAATTCACCCAATATAACTAAAAATTGTAAAAATAAAGGAACTTGTGCAAAATGAATATCGAAAAGAAGATGTCATTAGAGAAGCTCTCGCTTTCTGAAGTAAATATTTTTTTCATAATATGTATGATTAGTTATTATCTGGTCACCATACGTTGCTCCGATTTTCGCAATCTTAGCCGGTAAATGTAAATCCAGAAACAGCAAAACTCCTTATAGGATGAACATTTCTGAGTCTTTCTAGTATCGACAATATTCCTAAGGAAAATATACACCGAGACAAGACAATAATATATTTTTATTGAAGCATTAGCATTTTTTCTGAATATTTATTAATATCTCTTAAATTTGTAAGGTTGGGAACTTAGTGGCGGCTTCCCAGCCGCGCCCTCTCTTCACCCCGTCACTGCTTCGCGGTCCAGATTATCTGAGCCGTCAGTCTGCCTTCCCGAAAACAAGCCACCTGACTAACGGTGGGAGAGAGGATTTCAATAAGCAATCCGAAAATCACCAGCCAACGGGGCCATACAACTTGGCGCCACGTGCAGTGCCTATTCAACCGTCGGTTACCACGTGAAGTAATAAATATATCAAACTCTATCATTGTAGTAAGAGTTTCCTTGGGAGAGAAAGTCTTCTCAAATAACAAGGCAGTCTGATCAAAACACCAGCACAAAGTTTAACCCAAAACAAAATCTGGCGCAAAAAGACCGACAAACGAAAGCGGCACTGGTTCAATTTTTGTCGCAAACATCTCAATTCCCTGTCATAAAACATTTCTCTTGGGAGACCAGTCTCACAATAGGATCTTCAGGAAGGGGTTGAGAGTTTTGGGTGGGTGTGGGTGCGAATGGTAAAGATGCAACCGAGAGGTTGGAAAACAAGTGGTATGCAGCAGGGTCTGAGTGGCCCACCAGGACACCGGACGAAATTGCGGTACGCCCTCTGGAAAACACATTCGGTGCCTTTTCTTCCCTACTTCCGGCAGTCGGTCATAGATATAGCAGTGGCGAATGAATCTTTTCTTTTCTGTTTTCCCTTGGACTTGCAAACAATAAAGTACGACTGAGTGGCCTGACGCCTACGGAACAGAAACAATGACCCCAAAAGGATTTGTAGCTCGTGCCCACTGTACAGAGCCGTCTGCAAACCAATGTCATTAACATCCCAGTACTTCTGTCAAATCGACGGTTGCCGCCCTTGTGTATACTGCTGTGTCTGTGATATAACCATTAATATTTTAATCCTTGGTTACAGGGGGCGCCGCCAGGGGGGGGGGGGTTCGAAGGGTGTACAATTTGGTTGCTCAAAAATAATTTTTTGATTTGTGGAGAGACCAACGGTACATATTGAAAACTTCTTGCAAGCGACTCCATAGTTGTAATTCATCCATGCTCGTTTTCACTTCGTACATTTTTTTTAAACCTTAGTAACTTTTCACCATACTGAATGTTCATGAACAGCACAATTTTCTAGTTTAAAGTTTTAAAAATATCCACATGGACAAAGTTAATACCTAGTAGAAGATTCATGTCTCAATAACTATTTCTACAAAAGTAACGTACGTTCAAAGTCTTGGTTCCTTGACTTTTTGGACACTTTGTAGAAGAAATGGCAAGTATGTGTCTCTTCGTTGCTACACCATGTAAAATTATTTAGCTAATTTCAAAATATGACATTACGAACCTCTAAATTCTTCTAACACTGCAAGTGAAATAGGTTAGCCACAATTGGTAATCTTTGCAAAATTTCAAGCCAGCTTTTTATCGAAAAAAAAACCAGTCCATTCAAAAAAGCCGGCTTTACACACACACACACACACAGTGCAAGCAAAAATGAGCTACAACGTAACGATAGGCTATCACTGCGTTAAGAAGCAAGTGCTGCAAACAAAAGAGGAACACGTACACATTTGGGCACTAGAAATAATATGATAAAATAGAAAAAAATGATATCTAGTGGGGGGTGTGGGATTCGGTAAGATGGATGGACGCATCAGTACAAAATCAAATAGTGACACATAATGGATATAGAAAAGAATGGTATCGTCTGTCGCACAAAGGAATAGCAAGGAAGTAGTGTAAGGCGAGTTACAACAATTTGGTAGGGAACAAAGAACGGGGGTGGGGGGGTTGGACATGGTTCAGGAATGAGAGAAGAAATAAATAAAAGTGTGCTGCTTGACAAGCTCTTGTTTACTCTTACGGCGGGTGCTCTACATGCTGGCAAGGGAAGTGGGGAGCGGGGTATACGCAGTAAACCAACCAGACAACAGCGGTGGAGCCGAGAATTACAGCCTGGCGGGAGGAAGTACTACACGCAACTCGTTCTACATACAGGCTGCTTCGTTTCTTATCGCGCTGGATTGGCCAAGACAAATGGGTAAAAATATAACGCAGTGGATAACAAAGTTATAGAAGACACAAACAACACATCATCCTAACCGTTCCACAAATTTTATATTGCAGACTATCTTAACAAACTTAGAATGCATTTGTACACACACACACACACACACACACACACACACACACATACATATATATATATATATATATATATATATATATATATATATAATTATCAAAGGCACATAATTCGTATGTACACTTCCTACGAAGAAAATGCCAAAAAGATAGTACAATTTCGTTGCTCAAAAATATTTTTTTGATTTGTGGCGATTCTGGCCAGAACTCCTTAATATCTTGGTTAATATTTGTGTGCTTATTAAAATAAATAGTGTGCTTTCGTGTGCTAACGAATGCCTAAAAGATAGTACAATTTGGTTGCTCAAAAATAATTTTTTGATTTGTGGCGATTTTATCTTGATATCAAGCCAGAATCGCTACAATAAACTCCATAATAACTTGGTTAATATTTGCGTGCTTATTAAAATAAATAGTGTGCTTTCGTGTGCTAACGAATGCCTAAAAGATAGTACAATTTGGTTGCTCAAAAATAATTTTTTGATTTGTGGCGATTCTGGCTTGATATCAAGCCAGAATCGCCACAATAAACTCCTTAATATCTTGATTAATATTTGTGTGCTTATTAAAATAAATAGTGTGCTTTCGTGTGCTAACGAATGCCTAAAAGATAGTACAATTTGGTTGCTCAAAAATAATTTTTTGATTTGTGGCGATTCTGGCTTGATATCAAGCCAGAATCGCCACAATAAACTCCTTAATATCTTGATTAATATTTGTGTGTTTATTAAAATAAATAGTGTGCTTTCGTGTGCTAACGAATGCCTAAAAGATAGTACAATTTGGTTGCTCAAAAATAATTTTTTGATTTGTGGCGATTTTATCTTGATATCAAGCCAGAATCGCTACAATAAACTCCTTAATATCTTGGTTAATATTTGTGTGCTTATTAAAATAAATAGTGTGCTTTCGTGTGCTAACGAATGCCTAAAAGATAGTACAATTTGGTTGCTCAAAAATAATTTTTTGATTTGTGGCGATTCTGGCTTGATATCAAGCCAGAATCGCCACAATAAACTCCTTAATATCTTGATTAATATTTGTGTGCTTATTAAAATAAATAGTGTGCTTTCGTGTGCTAACGAATGCCTAAAAGATAGTACAATTTGGTTGCTCAAAAATATTTTTTTGATTTGTGGCGATTCTGGCTTGATATCAAGCCAGAATCGCCACATTAAACTCCTTAATATATTGATTAATGTTTGTGTGCTTATTAAAATAAATAGTGTGCTTTCGTGTGCTAACGAATGCCTAAAAGATAGTACAATTTGGTTGCTCAAAAATAATTTTTTGATTTGTGGCGATTCTGGCTTGATATCAAGCCAGAATCGCCACAATAAACTCCTTAATATCTTGATTAATATTTGTGTGCTTATTAAAATAAATAGTGTGCTTTCGTGTGCTAACGAATGCCTAAAAGAAAGTACAATTTGGTTGCTCAAAAATATTTTTTTGATTTGTGGCGATTCTGGCTTGATATCAAGCCAGAATCGCCACATTAAACTCCTTAATATATTGATTAATATTTGTGTGCTTATTAAAATAAATAGTGTGCTTTCGTGTGCTAACGAATGCCTAAAAGATAGTACAATTTGGTTGCTCAAAAATAATTTTTTGATTTGTGGCGATTCTGGCTTGATATGAAGCCAGAATCGCCACAATAAACTCCTTAATATCTTGATTAATATTTGTGTGCTTATTAAAATAAATAGTGTGCTTTCGTGTGCTAACGAATGCCTAAAAGATAGTACAATTTGGTTGCTCAAAAATAATTTTTTGATTTGTGTCGATTCTGGCTTGATATCAAGCCAGAATCGCTACAATAAACTCCTTAATATCTTGGTTAATATTTGTGTGCTTATTAAAATAAATAGTGTGCTTTCGTGTGCTAACGAATGCCTAAAAGATAGTACAATTTGGTTGCTCAAAAATAATTTTTTGATTTGTGGCGATTCTGGCTTGATATCAAGCCAGAATCGCCACAATAAACTCCTTAATATCTTGATTAATATTTGTGTGCTTATTAAAATAAATAGTGTGCTTTCGTGTGCTAACGAATGCCTAAAAGATAGTACAATTTGGTTGCTCAAAAATATTTTTTTGATTTGTGGCGATTCTGGCTTGATATCAAGCAAGAATCGCCACGTTAAACTCCTTAATATATTGATTAATATTTGTGTGCTTATTAAAATAAATAGTGTGCTTTCGTGTGCTAACGAATGCCTAAAAGATAGTACAATTTGGTTGCTCAAAAATATTTTTTTGATTTGTGGCGATTCTGGCTTGATATGAAGCCAGAATCGCCACAATAAACTCCTTAATATCTTGATTAATATTTGTGTGCTTATTAAAATAAATAGTGTGCTTTCGTGTGCTAACGAATGCCTAAAAGATAGTACAATTTGGTTGCTCAAAAATAATTTTTTGATTTGTGGCGATTCTGGCTTGATATCAAGCCAGAATCGCTACAATAAACTCCTT